>NW_008662165.1:109500-156966 GCF_000695815.1 Acanthisitta chloris
GGAATGTCCAGCCCCCTCACTTTCCTTTTACTGGTAATATCTTTCACTTCTCAGGTACACTTATTTTCAGATGGGCTTTTTGATGGTTTCCCAGGCAGCTTTGCAGGATGATTATCCAAGCAATTCCAGTGGTGAATTCAAGTTAGCATGGTCTCCTTTCGTGTTACTTCACAGCTTGAATCCTCCTTATGGCAATGGCTCTCAAGTCACCTTTTCTTTTCCTTTGGATCTCATCTCAGGAGGCCTGCCAAAGGAAATCCCATGCATACATCCTGCAGTTTCTGATAGAACCAGGAGTCTAAAATCAGGAATAAAATCTTAGTTGCTGCAAAAGAAAAGTTGGTGACCTCAAAGGCAGTTAATGCAAGGTCTTTCTAGGAAGTAGGTTGCCACTTGCTTACCATTAACAAAAATGTGGCTGGCAGTCACAGGTACCGTCTTTGGGGCTTCCTTGCCCATCCCATCATGGAGAAGTGTTTTTCTTTAGTTTTCTCCTCCTCTTGTCCTTCTTTTTGGTTCTCTGCCTTGCACAAACCAACTTTCACTATTTCTGAGTGTTTGGCTATGCATTAGCATTCTTTCTCCTGCTGTAGCTTCTTCTCCCCTTCTTCACAACTACTTTCTCATTTTTCCTGTCCATAGCTTCAGTCTTACTGTGATGCCTGTTTCATTCCCACTCTCTCCCCATGTGCTGTATGACTCTCTGCTTTATTTAAGATTTCCTGCTGCTTCTCTTTGATCACCTTTGAGAATGCAATAATTACCTCTAGGTTTTCTGGGCCCTGGATGTTGTACACGCCTTGATCTCTAACTTCTGCCCTTTCATTTGCAGTAACTCATTTTTAGCTGAGTTGTAGGCGCTCGTTTGCAGTCACTAGTTTACCTTCATTTGAACTCAGAGTCCCAGAGCTTCCAGATTAAGCTGGCTACACAGGCAACTTAGGCAAACCTAAAATCAGCCAGGCACTCAAACCCACATCTTTTATGTGTATTTAACCCTCCAAAATGCATT
Source organism: Acanthisitta chloris (assembly GCF_000695815.1). Lineage (NCBI taxonomy): Eukaryota > Metazoa > Chordata > Aves > Passeriformes > Acanthisittidae > Acanthisitta > Acanthisitta chloris. Next base: position 110,513 of record NW_008662165.1, read on the forward strand.
ACTCTCCTCAATGACAACCTTCATAGTGGTGACTTCTACCTGAATCCTGTGAAAAGCACCTGAAGTCCCAGATGGAGTTTGAAATGTGTGTTCCTGTGGATACCAAAGCCTATCCTGAAATTTTTCAGTGTTGTTCACCTACAGTCCTTCTGATAGACTCTGCATAAATATGTTTTTCCTTGCTGACTAGGAAGAAATCTACCAGCAGCATGAATGAAGTAGTGGTTACTACAATGACTGTGGTAAAATCTCCTCCTGGTGAAGCCAGCTGGCACAATCAGGGTCATAAAATCACAACCTTTAAAATTATCCTGAGAATGGATACATTCTGTACTGCTTTCTGTCCTCGTTATGATCTCTGTCACAAGAACAAGTTATCCCTGAATCTCAGTGTCTGAGATGCTGTCTTCTCATTTTCATCAAATAATCCCTGTTCTTGTGACAAAAGATTGTAAGTAACAGGAACAAAAATGGCCCCAAATGAAGCCATTCTCATGACAAAGACTGTAATGAGAACAGAAAATGGCACAAAATCAATTCATTCTCATGACAACCTTAAGATTGTAATGAGGACAAGAAAAACAGTCTGAAATTTATCAATTCTTGTGACAACCCTGAGACAGTAATGAAAGCAGCAAATGGTATGAAATTGGTCCACTCTCATGATAGACACTGAAACAAAACCAGAAAATAGCAACACGTTTATCCATCCTTTTGACAACCCTGTGAGTTGAACAAGAACAGAAAAGGTTAGGAAAATTAACCCATTCCTGTCACAAACAATCTGATAAGTGTAATAACCAATTGTCCTTTCCAAATGGCATAATTCAGCCATTTGAGCACTGTCTTCATACTAAACTGGAGGAGTAATTAAGTTTCAGAGTATCTTTGGACGCAGGTCACATTTGTTTTAGGTATAAAGTAGCAGGAGCTTATGGAAACTGAAGCAGGCAAGCAAGGTGGGTCCATATCCACTGGACAGAGGAACTCTGCCTTCCCAGGGTGCTTACTGCCAATGCTGGTTTTACCAGCATCATTTTATTCATTTCATTTCTTTGTGTGTATTTCTGGAATCCACAGACCTCGGTTAGTGATTAGGTCATTTAGAGTCCCTGCTTCCATGAGGCTGTGAAGCAATTGCCATCCATTGCCATCCCTCTGCAGTCATGGGTGAAATGATGACATGTGGATGACATCACACATATTTACTTGTATAAAACATCAAGCGGGATATGTCTGCAGGGAACCAGATTCCACCTCAGTTTCTATGAAGGCAGGCCCACTTGCCCACTTAGGAGAGGGCAGAGGAGAATAAAGTCAAGGATGACAGTGAAGGCTTAAGGAATATGGATATTAGCGGGTAAAAGATGATCTGGCTGAATTAACTGGGTATCAGAAAATTATCAAGGGTTGGTAAAAAAAAGAAAGGAAAAAGAAAAAAGCCATGGAGAATTAACAAGCAATTAAAAACTGGAAGGGTAGGGGCAGATGGGAATAGACAAAAGTTACCACTGGGATGTGCTGAAATATAAAAGAAGGTATGTGTGTGACATGAAAGAGGAGAAAGCAGGGAGTAAGGAAAGAAAGGTGCATAGCCTGTGGATTGCCAGCTTGTGCAAACAGAAGGAAAAAGACTGAGCAGGAGACTGATGCACTCAACTGCAAATGGCCACCACAGGGAAAGAAGCGATGAGCAGCTCTGTATTCTCTAGGCTATAAGCTAAAAAACAATTCCTCCCTGAATACAAGAAATCTGATGGGGGAGGGGGGGTTGTGGTGGGGTAGGGGTGGAGTGGAGAGAGGTGGTGAAGAGGGAAAAAGACCTCTCTCTTTTCCCAACCACTTCAGCTTTCTTTTCTACCTGCAGTTAACTGTGAGTGCAAATGATACCATTAAGTTATCTAGCTATCTGACTGCACCCACTAGTCAGTGCCTGGAAGGCTAAATCCTATCGTTTGCACCTAGGGTTAATGCACTGGAGAGAATTGTGGGTGCCAAGTAGATTCCTGCAGAATTAGAGGCTGAGCTGAGGCCAACATAAAAATATATCCCAAGTGTTTAGCTGGCACTCTCCCGCCACTTGGATGACATCTGACCTTTGCTTCTGTGCACGTGTGTTTTTGAGCTGCCCAAGCAGAGAGGAAATCATTTTGAAGTTACCTGCTATGAAAGTCAGTATCTCCCTGAGTGGACTGACTGTCCTCTGAAAAAGCGTAAAAGCTTAACCTCAGTCAAGTAGGCTCAAAGGGCAACACACTGCATTGCTGGAAGAGGAACACGGAGGGAGAAAGTGTCAGTACATACATATGGGAACTATTCCCTGGCTTCCTCCTGGGCTTTTGCTACCTTTCGTATTCACTCTTCTGATTTACAGTCTATTGGCACCTGCCCACGCTACATGAAGGGCTCCCTGCAACATGAGTGCATGGATTTCATTATGTTTCCTTTTAAAATAAAAAACAGGTCTGCACATAAAAGGAAGTCTATCTCTTTAAAAAAAAAAAATCCTAAAAAGAAATCAGTTGCTAGAGTCACTGTTGTTGCCCCAGTGCCAGCTTTATGCCTTCGACTAATGCGCTTCTCCAGGAACAGTCTTTAAATGAGAAGTTACGGCTGCTTTTCTGATTGAAACAAACTAGTGTTGATTGCTGATCAGCCATCTGTAAAGGAGGGCATCTCAGGAAGGATATGAGCTAATGAAAAAATGGACCTGATTTGAAAGTGTGATGTGCTTCATGCCACAGGCCAGTCTGAGTGGCATGAGATTATATCAGTGCAAGTGAGAGGTAGATTGAGAATAAGTAACTTCTGTCTTAAAGATTAAATGGCAAATTTGCTATTAAATGTGAAAGACATAAAATGGAATTAACGCTTTGAGGGTGTTAGCTGTGGTTATATACACTCTGCAAATGGCACTTCCATCCTGTCACTTGCATTGTCAAACTGCACACTCTTCTCATTGCAGCTCAATTAATACTCATTCAGAAGTATCAATTAAAGAAATGAGAAATGAAGTGTTGACCCTTAACAGCCACCCACACATCACCCACTTCACAAGCACATTTTGTGTGGCATTACTTCTCCAAATGACCTTTGTAACTGGTAAAATAATATTGATGAAATCATTAGGTTTCTTGGTAACCAATTGATAATTTTCTTCTGGGTTGCTTGGTGCTGATAACATTACCCTTGCTGTAACTAAGAGACAAATGCTGTCATTAAACTGCATGGGGCTCACTGGGCATTCCCGCATTTTATGCCCCAAATTTCCAAAACTCCTCAGTGCACAGCCTATCACATGAAAAAACCTGGAGCATTTAAGTTGCAAAGGTAGCCATTGTAGTGTCTGCTATGTTTTGTCTCATTATTACATTGCATCCAGCTGTATGCTCTTGCTTTGTCACAGGATACAAAGTGACAGAAGTAAAGACACAGTTGAAATGCTGGATTTGGATCCAAAATTGGGATGTTAAGCTGAACAGCCAAAGTTTGCAAAGGATTGGATTCAGATTTTTGTACTTGGGACTGAGGCCAAATACTAACTTGGCTGTGATATCTCATTAATATTGAAGCACCCCAAAAATCTAATCATCAAAGCTTTGGGGTCAAATGCACCTCTAAACGTGACTACTGAAATGCAGATGAACTAAACAAGTTGAGTGGGGTATTTGATTGAGTTCTCTTTCTGCCCCTAATTTCCTTATTTCTTTTTTTTGCCAACTGATTCAACCTTTTCCTGAAATTTCAACTCATTCAAATCCCTGGGATAGCTTCGGATAGAGATTACTTTTGCTATACAACTCCCTTGCATAGCTAGATCTTTAGTCATTTGATTCTTTTTTTAATTTCCTTGAATGCTTTTGATTGTGTGGGTGTTGCTGTACATGCCAGTATGCTTTATGTCAGTTCTTTTCACTGCGTTGCCATTTATGCTTCGTACCAATTCCTTTCATTGTTATGTGACATTAAATATTTTCCTGTAGGTCTTAAACTCATCAAGCACATTGTTGGGCTGGTTTTTTTTGTGGCAGTTTCATGTTTGTTTGTAGGTTTTGTTGTCTTGTGGGGTTTTTTTTATTTTTTAAATTTAGTACACATCCAATGAAAACACTATAATCCTGGCTTGATCCTACTTCAATAGCAGGAAGGTCTTCCATGACCTTTGACCTCTTGTGTTCACAGGCAATGTGAGCTGTGCTGAAAGATGGGCTTGCTAAGTCTCCAGTCAAACCTAAATCTAAAGACCAATGCATATATGCTGCATTTCATCATTATCATGCATATAAGGCACCAAGGCAGACTGTCATAGTTTTCAAACAATAGTGTTTGCAAGTCAAGATTGTCAAAGCTGCTTCAGAGATTCATAAACCTCATTGCCATGAAGTTAAGTGGGGCTGTTTTGCGATTCTCAGTGACAGTAGCTACCCTAAGGAGTGCATGAGGTAAACCTTATGCACGTAATACATGCTTTCCAACATAGACAGCTCAGTGGAGGGGCCTTGGATAGAGGCAGACAGATGAAAATGCAGAGGCTTAACAGCATCGTGTCAGAATAAATCATACATGGCAAGGGCTGGATTTTCAAACTCTGCTTATTTTGGTAACACTCTGTTTTTCAGCCCAACCCATTCGGAATGGAGAACTATAGATTCCAGTGATACCAATGGCTTAAGATAATGTTGCTAAACATGGTCTATAGGAAGATTCTTTTGCCAGTTTGGTCCACACCAAGTCTAAGCTGTTTATGTTTCCATGCTGAGAATTGGCTTTGTTCAGTCATGGGTGCAAAATTAAAGAAACTAACAAAGGTAAACCAAAGAAGTTGAAATTGGACAAAACATACAAATAAGCCCAAGAAAAATGACATATGAATTACACTGTGGCTGAGAGCTCAAAAGAAAAATGTCACAAAATGTGAGGCACTGCGTCCGCAACTTAATCATCACCCTAGCTCCCAATCCTCATAACATTGTCTGTATGATGTCATTACTTTTCCTTTTAGGACCTATGTCTGGTTCATTGCAAGGGACATCCTGTGCTGTGGTAATGTATCTGAGCAATGTGGTGACTGTAGGCGGACATCCTTCTTGCTTGTGTGTTGTGGGAATGAAAAGATGTCTCGTGCCTAGGATAAGGAAAGTGGGCGAACAAAATGATTGTCTGTAGAGCTCTGTCAAAGGCAGGCATCATGCAGAGGAACTGGATGTCCAGAGGCTTCATGTTCAGAGTTTTCATCTGTTGTCAGGCAAGTTACTTCCATGGGAAGCCTAATGTTTTTGGGCCAGAGATCTGTTTGTTAGAGCTGCAGACTTCTCACAGCCATGCATGAGGTCAAGATGACCTCTGCTGTGAACAGAGAAAGCATTGTGAACATGCCACTCTCTAAAAGTCAGCCTGTAATTTTTTGAGTTGGAAATCACAAATTAAATGACGCATTTGAGAATGCTTATGTTAGTGTCTGTCTCAGTTTTATGCATGCAAACTGGAGACAGTGATTTCACCTCTCTTCAGAACAGAATCATGAAGGTAAACTCTTATATGTGGCAAAAAAATCTAAACAACTGTTATGATATCCCCACAAGTAGAAGGGGTAAAGAAAACAACAATTTTGTATCCAATGGAGAGCTGGACAGTGCATGAAGCCACATGCTGGATGAGACTAAAATACGATATTGAAAAGTAGCCCAGTTTCATGAGGTCTGTTTTTCATGGATGAGGAAGGTAATGAAGAAAAATAAGACATGACAATGTAATTAAGCACTGTGCCACAGCACATAGGCAGAAAGACACCAAATAAAGGTGTGCTACTTACCTTAACACTGATTCTTTATATTTTGCTCATTTTCTGGTGAACCTTTGCATTTTTGATGTGTTCTCTTTTTAAAAAAATATGTGATTACAGATACTTGCAGATGTACCTAGATACTCACACCTAATATATAATTAGATTTGTATTTACATATGCATGGTTTTGTAGGTGCTGAAGGGAAACTTTTCCATCTGGTGGGAAGACTAGCCTGTTGGGTTTATCATCTTACTTGCACTGTGTGTGTCATGACTCAGGGGCAAAATTTAGAGGTACTCATCAGTAGAAAATTACATCTGTAAAGGATAGAAAATGAAAAAATATTCTTTAGTAATTTAAAAAAAATCTTTCGAACCCACATTTTTTTGTTCCTGGAGGAACCATTGTAGGGCTCTGCATAACCACTGGTATTGGCTGTTACTGGGATGAAGCAGGGAAAGGTAGGCTGACAGATAGATGCGGCTGCATTACAGACATTTTCCATAGTCACCCCTCTGAGGATGAAAGCATAAAAGAATGTGAAGGTGAAACTTAAAATGTGTATGGATGTTCCTTTTATCCAGGAAAGGACAACTAACAAAGCAGTTGGAGTACAGTATTTTCTTTGCGGGCGCTCCATCAGGTTTATAATGACACATCTTGGAATAGGAGAGTCACAGTGGACTCCCTTGCTTAACTATCATCATCACTTACCATTTGCAAAATGGAAGGCTTTCTGATCCTGTGTCAGTGTGCGTGACTCACCCTCGGTGACTCACAGAGAACAGGCATATTCTTTAAAGCAGTTTCGGCTCATACTTGAGCCCCTGTGCACCATGTGGCATAGGAAGTTGAAATGAAGTAGCAAGCTGTGTGTTTCCCTCTGCCCTGTGCCTCACCCCTCACTCTCAGTTTTATGGCCAGAACCACACTGCAAGTGACTGTTCTGGCAGATCAGGAATTTAGGAATTATTCAGTAATGTTAATTGATGGGCAGATTGCTCCAACCCCATCTCTCTTTGCTTTTGGATTACTTCCAAACATGAACCGCAAAGGGAACATTTCCAGCATAATATTGGGTTTATTTGCATCACAGAGGGGGGTAGCACTTTCGTGAGTACTTGGAAGTTTGACGACTCTATGACTGTCTGAGGAGGTGCAGAAAACATTGATTATTCAGGCTCCCCAATTGACAAATCAAACTGACTTTTGCTGTAGGAAGGCTTATGCAGTCTGTGGAGTAGAAACCTGCCTCTCATATCTTCTGCCCATTATAAAAGTGCTAGGTTATAACTATTTCCAGAACAAAGGGTCATGAATGAATGGATAGGTTTAGGGAATACACAAGTGAAATTGTCTGACTGGCAGAGTATTTGAAATTTGGACTGATTGCCACAGGTGGCATGAAAAGCAACATCTGTGGGGAGAAGACATACTGATTTAACAGAGGGATTTAGGTCTTCTGTGTTAGAGATGAATTCTTTAGATTTACCACATTAAGAATGGGTCGTCTTCACGTCTGACCCACATTATGATACTAGAATTGGTGAATAAGAGGATGGATACCCAGCTTTCTGGGGCTACTTCCTAATTATCAAGGCAAATGCTTCATGAAACATACCCTGTTAAATGCCCAAAACTACTGGAGTAGTAGGGGAACCTCTTCCTAACCCTTTTTGGAGCATGTGGTCCCGGACTGAACTATCAGTAGTTTGTATGTTGTTGACTGTTGGAGAAAGCTCTTCCCTTCTGATTCATGCACATGCACAAGATGTTTGCATCTAGATAAACCTGCTGACATTCCTCCAGTTATAAAGGTCTGCTAGGAAAAGAATGTGTAAGAGTGGACAGAGAATGAAAAAAAAACAGTAAAAAAATGAAAATCAGCAATATAATTCCTGGGATAAGATTTTGAATTCTCTTTGCTGTGTTTGCACTGTTGTTCACTCCCCATGAATATCGTAATGAATGAATTGACTCCTAGGACTGCTTGTGGAAATAGCATTTTTAAATGGAGAAGAGGTAGATCTGCAGAAAGCACGTATAAAACTTGTAAATGAGAGTACCTTATCCAGCAATGCACCTATCAGCCAACCTGGAAGCAGAAATGAGGCCATGTGATTTGTTTGTTCAGACAAAACTAGCCCAGGCAGCTACAAACTGGTGGTGAAGAAGCTGCAGAACAAGAAATATTAGTATAAATTATTCATTGTGGATCGTTTTGAATAATGAGCAAATCTGAGGAAATAATGACCCATTCACACACAATCCACATGGAGAAAAAAGCAGCTAAAATTGATAAAATTCTTTGTTACAAATTATTTCCTCTGCACAGGGTGTTGGCATAACAGACTCTGAAGCCTGACAGTACTGAAATAATTAAAATATTAAAATGGCTCCATTTTAATCTTTGATCACATATCTAGATCGCGTTGCAGAAATGTCATGTTTACTCATGACTCATAATGAAGAAATGTAGAAATGTCATTATTAGAAACCCTGTTTTTACTGCATCACGTACCAAAATTTGCAGGCAAACCATTACATTTCCTTCTTCATTTTACAAGCATTTGTTTCCCAGAGGAGCTGAGGCCCTCATTTTCAAAACCAGAGGACCTCCTTATACAGGAAATCTGAGCCACCAGATGGCTTTCACTTTCCTGCCACCCACCACCCAATATTTGGGATGGCTCCAAACTCTCTGCCAGATTCCTACTTCTCCCCTCTTGCTCTAGAAGCCTGGCTCCCACTTTTATTGCACCCAGAAACTATTTATGATCAGTTTTGTAGCATAGATTGAGAAAGAAATGATGAAAAACATACCACATTGCACTATTCTTCTGTTGGTAATTAGAAAAATTTTCTTCTTCAGCCCCGTTTGACTGCCTTAAAGAATGAAATCAAGTGCAGCCAGTTCAACACAAGGGAAACTGAGGACCTGTTGCAATCCCTGCACTGATAACAGTGGCATCACTTTCCGTTTGGAGCAGTATCAGGCTGCAATCAGAATAGGGAGGAGGTAAGGGTGAAGTGGGACATGATCATCTGCCCCAGAAGACCAGCCCCTAAGGAAGAGAAATTATCTGCTCTCCTCAAAGTCTTACTAGACCACAGGGTGTCTTTTACTGTTCAACCAGCCCAGTGGAGTTGAAAGAGCAAAGCCACTGTCCAGAATCAGAAAGACCTAGATGAAACCACTATAACAGGAACAAAGAGGAGAAAAAAACAGGAACTAAAATTAGGCATGCTCAGGAGAAAGGAAGCAGCAGGTGTTTGCATACTAGCACATCTGTTCAGAAAATGCTCCTTTAAATCCAGATTAAATATACAATTTTGAAGCCTGAACCTTCTGAGTAATTGAAGATTTCTACTGCATTTCTTTCAGCAATAAGCTAAAATAGACAAAAGAAGAAAATCTTTAGTTTCAAAGGAAGGATAATCTGAATTTTTTTTTGTGTTTTCCATTTCACAACTGGATTTCTGCACAAAATGCCTCATAGTTTGGGACTGTTCACAGTGACAACCTAAAAAGATGGAATGTGGAAGAGCATAGCCCTGAAGGGCATAGCTGTGGATATCTGATGGAAATACCTGGAAGTAGAGGACTTTACTCATTATGGAGAGAACAAGAGAACACAAGCTCAGTCACTCCATTGTCAGTTTTTTTGGCTTTGGATTCTTTTAATGAGGTTTTCCAAGGAGTCACCCAATGAAGAAGCACCTTATGTTTCCACTGGGTTCTTCAGGCAGACTTAGATTTGTTGTTGCTCTTATTATTATTTACAGGAAGCCTGGCTAGCACATGATAAGACAGTGAAAAGTTCCCATTTCTATTATAGTTGGCAAAAGGCAGGTCTTTCTTATGATAATAATTCACATAAGTGCCCGGGCTGAAAAGTGAAAATTTTTTGCCATTTATAATCTGGCAAGACATCAAGTTTTGCTACTTGTGCTTTCTGCAAGAAATTGTCCTCACAGTTCCACTCAATGATAATTTGTGGCTTCTTACCAGAGAGCTAGATCTGTGTCACTTGTACAAAGGTCAGTGAATTCCAGCTCTAAAACATCTCCAGGAATACAAGTCTGGCAGGGGAGAAGGTATTATACCAGATCCCATTCTATTACATTTCATTACATCAGTTTATTCAAGGACTGATGCGATGCAAACAGTAAAACCAGTTTAGCTTTTCATAGGCTCACTGTTCTTTATTGTTCTTTTCCTTGGTTTAAAGCAATCAGTGACCCATAAATTGTAGGACGTGTGCAACATGCCAACACACCTGATACTCTTGGTATAGTTAATGCAGTATATAATGCCTTGCAGAGAAAAGTTTTACAGCAATCTTCACCTGTTTGCTGCACAACATGAAGTTGTCCATGTGTCCACTCTTCTAGAGATTAAGGAGGAGGAGGAGGAATGCTGAATATGGTTTTCAGATGAAAGGCTGTAAAATGCTTTTAACAGCCCTTGATTCTGTTTAAGTGACATATTTATTATTAGGCTTTCATTACTATTAGAGGAGCTTTTTGATGTGACTGTAGCTGGTTTCATGAACACATTGATTCTCTGTTAATACTGACCCTGTCTGGTAACACCTTCACTTAAGTGTCCATTACTGTTTACATTAACTAATGGTTAATTACAATGGAATTCCTGGGGAAGTGCAGAAGACAAGCCATAAGAACACCAAATGAGTACATTAATGATTGGTGCTATCACAGTGAATACAAAATGATTTCATAATGACTGGGGAAGTAATATATAATGGGAAGAATTGCTCCCTATTTGATATACTCACCACAGAACTAGGACTCAGTCTTGGACATCACTCAGAAACTACAACATAGCCTGGAGGCCTTTCATTCAGTCCTGAAAGGAGCTTGCACTGAAGCACAGTCCACACCCTTGCAGAGCAAGACATGTGTTGGAATTTATTTTTTATTGCTCATTGTTATGAATTGCTGCTATGGCCCAAAGCACTATAGCTCATACTCAATGCTGTTGAGAATCTGCACTTCATAACGTTATATGGGCCACTGTATTTGAGTCAATATTCAACCCAGAGTACAAGAGGAAATACTTTTACTAGAAGAGACTGAAAAAACATGTTTCTGGGCCCAGGTCTTTATTAATGTTAGTAACCACAGCCTTTTTACTCTAGTCTAGGATAGCTTTTTTGTAGGACGTTCATCACCGTAGCATCTGAAGATGAGGATGATAAGCTCATGCATAACATCTGTCATGTGTGTCTTCTCTTTTTTGAAGGACTTTGCCCTTGCCAACTCACCATAGAATGATCTCCACTGCTGGGAAGCAGGACAGATCTTCAGGGAGTTATGTAGCTGTTTTAGTAAGCAGTGGGTGTATATAAAATTTGTTGACAATAGATGCTCGTGTATAACACATCCACACAATACTGAAGCCAATATTATTGTTTAAAATTAAGTAGAATGTTTGTTTAGTCCTGGGAAAAAAAGTTTTCCATTTGACTTGATAAAATTGAAAGTAAAAGTAAAACACCAGCTCTTATTCCAGTATATTTGGAAGAATAAATAGAGCAGGTGAGAGACCCAATCTACAGCCCTCTGCAGTCATTTGGAGTCCATTCTTTGGATGAAGCTTCATGTGCAGGATGAAGTGCTGCACAGCATAACCAGGAATTCATTGTTTTAGGAGAAAGGCCAAGCACTAGTAGGCACCGATAAGTGAAGTGGCCTGTAGCACACTGGTGAGTGTCCCTGGCACTGAATGTCTTGGCGGCGAAGACTGTACGTTTGCCAATTTTGCATTCAAAGAGTGGATTGACAAAATAATCTGATGGGTCTCTTCCCTCTTTAATTTCTATGATTTAAGAGGAGGAGTCTGTGTTTAGTAACCAGTGGCCTCCAGCTCCACAGGAATAAAGACATTAAATGCAATGTTTCTGATAACTACAAATTACCCCGTGACTACTGTAGTGCCTGGGACTTTCTGGCGACCCACCGTGAGAGCTAATGAAGATGCCCTTTTATAAAGCGCAGGATTCCTGGCAGTTATTTTTAATGGGTCATGCTGTGTTAGAAAATCATGCCTGCAAGATTCCCTGGAGTGGCAGTTGGGATGATATTACTTTCAATGAATCACAGCAGCCACCATAAGGGCAGGGCAGTATCTATGGCAGCAGCACCGAGCAATGGCGCAGCATCAAATGAATGGCTCAGCTGGTGACATCTGGCCCTTCTGATCATAACAAATCTGTAGTGTGCAGTACTCCAAAGAGTCCATCCTTCAAGATGATATGTTAAAATAAGGTGTCTTTTTCTCTTCATCTTGGGTGACTATTCAGGCAGGCACGCAAGATCCTATTAAAAACTGTGGGAAGTAGTGGATGAAAGTTGGGCTTCTAGGTTCAGCTTTCCACAGTAAACAATTACATTACATCTTATAAATGAATTTGGTTATTAAAAAAGTTATTACCTTTGGGAGATGTCAGAGTAGGAGAAAGGATGTGGCTGAGGGCATGAAGGCCCTGAGGAGTATAGGTAGACACCAAACAGGGTTTTTGGTGACTTTCAGCTTTCTCTTTTAAGGCTGGGACTTTGCAAAGAAAAACAAGTTAATGTTGAGCATTGCTTTCAAAACATGAAATATCATTGCTAATTTCCTGTCTCACTGGTCACTTCATTGTATCAGAGGACATAACTTTTTTCCATATGTTTGCACAGTGCCTTCCATGAGAGGGAATTTTCTTGGTGATACTTGGGCAGTGCAAAGGCAAGAGGTGGAACTGTTTGTGACAAATAATGAGAGTGAAATGTCAGCCTTTGAAAGAGCTTTGCTTTCCTTACACCAAGCGCTTTAAAAAGCCATCTGCTTGCTTGAAATGGCTGCAACACATGGTGCTCTTCCCCAATCCAATATGTGCTGCAAATTGTAGGCACATGGATCCAGTCAAGGACGCAGTGTCTGCTTTAACTTTGGATCTCCTTGCTGTTGTCAGTAGGAGTCTCATCCTTAAACTTAGCTCTTGTGTGTGTTAATTATTTCCTTTTCATGTCCAGCTGGCAGAGTGCTTCAGCACCTTAAGTTGCTCAATTTGATCTTTGTGCTCAGGAACAAGGTAATTAAGCAAGCTACAATTTAAGGAAATGTATTTGCCTTGACTTGTTGCAAGTCTTCAGACAGTGCTCCATCCTAAATCATTTGATAATGTAAGATGCTCTGTGCAGTTCCCCATTTGACTGAGGGTTAGTTCAACAGGTCACAGAATCAGTAATTGATTCTCAGTGTGTCTCTGTTGGTTTTATTACAATAATGAGGACCATCTTTTTTCATCTCTGCTAATATGTTACCAAAACCATCAGCTTCTCAGTTTGGTGTCAGGATGACTTTGACAGGTTGTTAGCAACTATATGATGTACAGAACATCACAGAGATGTCTCAAACTGTGTTGCTGTGTACCTTAGAGAGCCCTAGGTGGTCACAAAATAAGTGAAACAGCTTCCAAGAAAAAGTTATAGTAACAATTGAAAATATTCCTACAGTTTTGATGTCCTAATGAAGAAGTTCTTTATGCCAGTTTGTATTCTTGATCACTGAAGAATGCTATGTTTCACAGGAATGGGTGACAATGCAAAGCAGGTACACTGGATCTACCACAGATTAAAAACTTCAGGAAAACAGCTTTCCTCATCTCCTAAGGTTCTATCTTTTTTCCTTTTTTTTTTTTTTTGTAGTATATACTTTATAGTTAAGATGTGTTTATTTAAAAGGCTTGTGAGCTTTTCAGATTGAGAACAGCAAACAAACGAAGAGATGAAATTTAAGAAAGCAGCTCTGCAGAATCACCATTACTCCTTAACTTGCCAATTTGTCTGCAACATCCCCAAGTTTAGGGATTAGAACCAAAAAATAAAAGGACATAAAAATCCACCTGCTTGTCCAGGTAAAACTGCCTCATCAACATTCAGTCTGGGTTTATGTGACCTACAGCTTTTGGCTTTGGGTTCTCGAGTTATGTTGATGCTTTTGAGCTGTTTCAAGCCAAAGCTTGGATAATGTGGATAACACGATGAAGAGAAGACTAAACAACTGGAGTACTGAAGACTGGAGTAACATTGCTGAGAGGTCTGTTTGCAAAACCAAGAAAAAGCAAGTCACTGCCATTTGAAAACAATGAAGCACAATACCTATGCCTTTATACACTAAAACAGTTTTTATGTACGTGCTACTAATGAAATGGATGCAACAATGCAGTACTTTTATGGTCCATTTTATGACTAGGTAATTATATATTTTACCTAGTCTAAATTAATTGCTATTTTACTGTTCTTTGGTTTAAAGGAAAGAAAGTATTTACTAGTATGCTGAGGAAAATTCTCAACACAAACACAAACCTTTTAACAGCTAGGGGAATGATGTGGAAAAAACTTCACTCTTCTTTCCTGCTGGAAAATTTTAGCTACTTTCTGGGGACATTTCTCTTTCGAAGCCACTTTGGGCTTTCCTGCCATACACAGTCCTTTGAAACACAAGTGATTATCTTGATTGTGCTCCCCACATCCTGCTCAGAGGCAAAGAATACTAGTGAGGCTGTTGGGGTCTCACAGAGGCACAGCAGTGGACAGTAAGATGTTTGGAGACAGACAGTGAGCCTCAGGTGTAGTTGTGGTCCCAAATTCTGCAACATACTCCTTGACTCTCAGAGTCAATGAGAAATACGTGATGTATAATTAAGCATGTATGTAGATGTTGAACTGTTGAGCTGGATCAAGTCCCAGAGCCATGAAGGGTGAAAATATTTTATTGAAAAGTATTACTGAATCTTTAACCTCTAAATGTAACTTTGACATGTGTGACCTGAGGAAAGTGAAGCACCAGTATTTTGTCTATCTATCAGTGGCAGGAGCCTGACAGTCTTTTTATTCTTGGGAGGCTGGTTAGGTAAAAGCATACTCAAACAATTTTCACCCAGTCTAATATTATAAGAAATAGACTGGATGAGAGGGAAATTAAAAAAGCAGCAGATTGTCTCTTGTCAGTGGAGATTCAAATGGAAGAAAAGAGACAATCACATCAGATATCTCAGGATCAGAGATACCTAAATAGGAAAAAAATTATTATGTCTTCTGGGCTGTTTTTCTTCTGCTGAGAGATTGTTCCCCTTGAATGGACTCTTTTCCATTGTTTTGCCACCTACATATACTACATAGATGGCTTTTACTGCTCTAATTGTGTGATGAAGTTGCAACATAGCTCTCTTTTTTTGCCACCCAAGTGTAAACATAATTAGTTTTCTAAACCTTATGGAAGTATTGAAAGCTAGTGAGGAGCTCTGAAGATTATAAAGGAGGAAGAAAGCCCACCTGTGGCATCAGGAAGGAGCCACATGCACTCCACACCCACACTCTATGGAGCAAGTTGGCTGCTGGCAATGCAGTGCCACATTGTCACTGCTCTTGTAACTATAACCCCATTTCACAATGCTTTGCTCTCTGCAGTACTGTCTTACATGAAAAGACTCAGGAAGAGCAACACAGCTTTCAAAATACTTCCCTATTTACTTTAAATAATTTATCTTAAATTTGATATGGTTTTAAAGGTTTTTTTTCCTGGTCCTTTAAATATGGAGGTAGGTTTTGGTAGGGAATTTAATAATTCTGTTATTGTTCTTATCCATCTCCCTGTTACTTTGTTGATCACAGTAGCATCCAATTTCTATGAACTTTTTCCTCATTAAAGAGAAAAAAACAATGCTATGACTACCTTCAGCATTATGCATACAGGACTGGAAGTACAATATTTAAATGATCCGTGATACTTTTGATTTGCAGCTGCATGCAGAGGGGGAAAAAAGGAGACTATTTTAAGCTACCGAAGCAGTCATTCTTGGTGTCTGAGCTCACCATTATTCTCTCTCCCTCAGCAAAGTCTAGTCAGCTACCATCCCAAGAAAAGCAGTGCCAGCTTTGGGAAGAGCTATTCTCTGTTAAGTCTTCAGATCTTAAAGGGTGGTGGAAATCTTCACATTTTCCCAGCAGGAGAGCAGGGACTCGGTGTAGGTGTAAATCTCTGGCAGCTGATTGTTGGAGCCCACAAGCTGTACCTTGTAAATAATTCACTTAGGCATAGAAAAATCTGCATATGTGGATGAAATGTCATTTATAACTCATAGGTTATTGGCTTCACTGAGAACAAGTTTCCAGCCCCTTCAACTCATTAAGTACCACTAAGGAAGAAGGAATATAGATGATGTAAAATAAACTCTGCTTTTGGCTTGTAACTAACAGAGAATAGTTAACAATAATGAAGATGAAAATTAAATTCTCTGGGGGAAAAGGAAGGGGACACAGTGTTTCTCAAATCAGTCAGCTCACTATAAATTTTGCAGCTTCCTTATTATTAACTCTGTCAGAACCTCATCCTTCACGTTATTGGTAGGGTTGGAGTTATAAGGAGGCATTTAGCTAGAGGTAAGATGCTGGAAGGTGTCGGACGTGTTCCCCTTTATGCATTTTTGTGATTTGGAGCAGTTTACTGAGAGAAAAAGTAACATACTAAAACAGATCATCCCTTGCTGAAATTCTGTGCTGTCATAACTTATATAATTTCTTACTTTGCTACATTATTGGCACCCTAAACCTCTGTAATATTCTGGTTTTCAGTTGCCTATAATTTTGTGAGACTTAGGTAATTTACTTGAACTGTTTCACACCATCCCATGCTGAATGCTGTAGGAAAACTGTTCACTGAAATCCTCAGGTGAATCGGTGGGTTTATGGAACAGAAATAGGAAAAAGGTATGTGCTCTCTCTGTTAAAAGTTGGGGGAATCTGAAGGGGAAGATGAATGGATGGTTAGAAGGTATGCAGAAAAGGAAACTGAGACTGAGAACTGAAGTAGGGTGCAGACTGGTATGATGCCTGACCTGAGACTTAATCTAAATTAAGAATGTTTTCTACCAGAGTGTCCATTCCAAGTGGAATAGTGCCTTCAAAATCCAGGGTATTCACCTCCTTCACCTGTGAACACTACACTGTCTGAATTCTCCTTGTACAATGAACATGGTGGGCCTTAACCCCTGCTATTCCACTAATTACCCTTTGTCCTCATGCCATTTTCATTGAAAATGGAGGCAAAGGTATTAATTTAGTTTGGGCCATTTTTAGGCTATATTTAATCCCTGCTATAATCCCCCTCTACAGGAGCTCCATTTCTTCATTCAGTGTTCACTTTTTATTTAGACAGCTGAGGAAATGGCTGCTATTTGTTGTAATTGCCTTTGTAAGGTTTAACTCAGCTTAATTTTCCAGAAAACTTTCCTTTTGGGAGGATTCTGACTTTGTCCCTATACTTTCTGCTTGAGAAAATATCTTTGTTTACTGTTCAGACCCTTTCCTTGTTCTTTCAGTCCAGACTTCATTCTAAATAACATAGTTTGAAGTGGTTGCTAAGTCAGTTAAGTCTGGAGACTTTCCTTGCAATCTCTTTCTTTCACTTTGCAGTCTGTGAGCTCTGCTGTTCAGGTGACTTCCTTAAGTAGGTTCATTAATCTCTGTGCACTTGAGTTTTTCTACTGAATACATCTGACAGATAACTCACTTCAAATGTGTTTCCTAATGAAAACATCCTTGATCTGACAATGCTCTTGGTGCTGAAGATAGGCAGTAGATTCTTCACTTTCTTTTCCACTCCTCAACCAACCCTACACTCCCTGGCATGCAGCTTACTCTTCCAGTTTCTAGATCACCTCTGGAGAGAAGATTCCTGATTATCCTTTGCAGTCAGACAGATGTACTTCTTTGTATGGTCCTCAGCTCTCTCCCATTTTGCTGAATGAAATTCTTTCTGAACTTCTTCTCTTTACTGCATGTCATTCACCCTCCTTTTTCTGTTCTGGTTACTGACTCTCTTCTCTTATTTTCAGTACATAATTTTCTCCTTTCTCCCTTGAAACCTCATTTATTTTGACTGTTTAGAGCATGTCTTTTATGAGTTCTCTCAGGCAAAACTTCTTGCATCAATAACTCCTTGTGATGCACAAATAGTGAATGTACATGTACAATGTGCTGTTTGTGCACCTGGCTATTTTCACTCTCCCAAGTCATTGTTAAAGGTGTGCTTCAACATTTAAAGAAGGAATACCCAACCAGCTCCAACCCCTGTCTCCCATGAAAAATAACTTCTTTTATAGTCCCTTGTTCCCCAGCTCCTCAGCTGAATTGCTGCCTCATTTAAAACTTTGTGTCTTAGGGAGCCTAGACTGATTGTTTCTCATAGGCCATGGGGAGAGAGGTGTCTTTCAATGGACAAAATGTTAACTCCAAAACCTTGCTCCAGTTATGAGTTGTTACAGTAGCTGTTCATAGCATGGAGAAGATAAGATGTCCAGATCTTATTGAAGTCACCAGTGAACTGGAGTAGAATATGTAGGAAAGCAGGATCAGGATCACATTCACACTCAAAAGACATTTTAAAAGGTCCCAAACAGGGACTGACACCTATTGCATTGTAGTGAAAGATTAGACTGGTTGGGCACTGATTTAGAGGGCTGGAAATATATAATAGGTGAGCAAGTAAACAAATGGTGCAGGGCGGAGAGGAAGGAATGTGAACTTTCATCAGTTGCCACCCCACTGGCACCAGGGACAGAGGTCTAAGAGCTGTCCAAGAGCCAGACAATCCAAACAGGGACTGACACCTATTGCATTGTAGTGAAAGATTAGACTGGTTGGGCACTGATTTAGAGGGCTGGAAATATATAATAGGTGAGCAAGTAAACAAATGGTGCAGGGCGGAGAGGAAGGAATGTGAACTTTCATCAGTTGCCACCCCACTGGCACCAGGGACAGAGGTCTAAGAGCTGTCCAAGAGCCAGACAATAGCAATTTTTAAGTATAGTAACAAATGGAGGAACAATGAAAGTTAAAAAACCTCCAAACAAACAAACAAAAATACCCACAAAAAATCAAGCACAAACCCACAGATGTTTACTAGCAACAGAGAAAGAAGTAAGCAAGTGAATAAATAAATAATTAGCACCTTTCCCTAATCTCATCTCTAAAAACAGTACCAAGAAGGAAACCCCTCTGATTACGGTTGTTAGGACAGCAGGGTCAGCAATAGTCAAAGGGGTTCAAGAGTAGAAGAAAAGCATAAGAAATATATTAAGAGAACAAAAAATATGGGAGAGAAAGTGGACTCATGAATAAATGAGGAAGAAGATTAAATCAATGATGTTTCTAAAATGGGTAAACTACTGAAATGCTCTATAAAAATCTGTTAAACAAGAAAAATAAGGGCAGGAGAAATGGATAATTAAGGAGCAATAACGACTTTGTCAAAGCTATTGATGAAAAGCAGGTAAGAGAATACTTAAAACATCTGAATATATATACAGATCAGCAGGTGTGCATGCATTTCAGAGTGTTAAGGGAATTAGCTAATGAACTTACAGAAACACTAGCAATTACTTACAGAAAGTTACAGAGTGTGATGGGAAGGTACCAGAGCACTGGGGGGGAAAAAGTAAATTAGATACTGGACTTTTGAAAGGTAAAATGTAAAAAAAAAAAGAGAAAAAATTTAAAAAAAAAACCCCAGGCACTAAGCATTCAATTTCTATTCCTGATAAAGTAAGTGCATGCGTATTAAGATAGCACAATTAACAGCAAGGTTTTCTACATAATAAATCATGACAAACAAACCTTACTGCTTTTTCAGATCAAGTTAGAAAAGTTACAAAAGTGGGCAAAAATGAAAAGGAAGGTAGTGCATCTGGACCATCTTGAAATCTTACTTGAAGTATGAATTAACAATGATGTGAATGTCAGCATTGCCATGTAAACCAGGAGGGTAGTGAAGGTCCATTAAATAAGGAAAATGATGGATAGAGGTGTTGAGTTGCTAGGGATTGTATACAGTGATGCTATACAGAGATGCGAGCTAGGTCTAGTTTTATTTAATGTTTTTGATGATAATGTGGGAAAGGGTGGAGAAGGACAACGTGGAGAGTAGTAGATAGGGTTTCTACATGGTCTGCACTAAAGTAAATTTCAGAAGTGATAACAGTAAATAATAAAGTAATGATAAACCTTGTAAATGACAGCCTGGGTATGTAGACAAGTCAAAATAAACCAGCAAAATTCAATGCAACTCTTCAGATCAGGGTCTACTACGTCCCAGCCAGAAAGTGTCCAAATAATATAAAGTATTATTCAAAAAAGTAAAATGGGAGGCTATTTCAAAAGTAAAAATGAAAATGCTTCCCTCTGAAGGCATCAAATCATTATGCTTTCTTACAGAAAAGAGAGATGAAGCCAATTCCATTTGGTTTCCTCAAGAGTCCCTCTGACAAGTTCCAGCAATGGTTTCCTTGTCTATAGCACTGTTGAGGCTGCATCAAAAGAACTGTGTACAGTTTGGGACATGTCAATCTCAGAATGCTGTCAAGAAATTGGAGACAGTCCAGAGAAGAGTAATCCAAATGATTAAGAGTCTCAAGGGATTCACTTATAAAGAAGATTAAGTGAATTATATTTTGATTAGAAGTGCATTTTAATGGTGTATAAGTTACAGAAAGACATAAACACCAAGAAGGAAACAGGGTGATTTAGGATGGCCCCAGAGGTTTTGATGGGATGAAGATCAAAAGAGAATTTAGACAGGATATCAAGAAACATTCCTTAGCTCTGAGGGATTTTGATTGCATATTTTCCCCTTTTTAATTACAGAATGGGCTTCAGAAGACAAGGACAATGTTCTTGCTTCTGGTATTGTCATGTATGATGAAATAAAAGACTCCTCCATCTGGAGGGAAGGGTATTGCAGTGTGATCTTGTGAGTTTCTGCACCTTTAATTCCTCCTATCTCAGTACAGAGCTGGGAGGCCACCACTCCCAGTGAGCTGGCCCCATGTGGTTTCCATTCCCCAAAGCACTCATCTGGCAGTGTTACCTTAACCTCAACTAATGAGTAGATCAGCCAGGAAAGGAACTCCCAGGGGTGACTGAATGGATGAGGAGCTACATTAGCTGATCACTACTGTAGGCTATTTCTTTATAAAAAAAAATGCTGCTGTTGTGCACACCTGTGTCAGTGCTTAGCCATGATGATAAAGACAGAATCAAAAGACAACAAGTTATGAAATTACAAATGCAGGAAGCTGGAGCCATACTTACTGAAGACACTTAATAAGCTACCTTTCTCAAGTTAATATCTGACAAAATGTTGATTATTTTTCTTCCAAGATGCTCCAGAAGCTTAAATAAATGTATATATTCAGAAATGAAAATATATATGGGCTGAAGAAATCTCATTTTTAGGGAAACTACTCAGTTCCTATTGGGAGAAATAATTCCCATTGATTTAGGATCAAATAATTTCTTCCACCATGTGTGCTACTCTAACTGGTTCTGAGGTGCTGAAGTATTTCTGTAATCTACATAATCTAACAACCCACTTAGGTTAAAAGGCTAATAGCTGTCCTGTTTGTTTAAACTGAGATTAATCTTGGAACATCGGACTGTGAAAAGAAGTGCAATCTTAGATTTCTAGTGAGAACCATGTGCTTGGAGTTAACATCTATATTTATCACCTATACTGGTAGCTGTGCAGCCAGATCTTTTTTGAGTAAAAGATACACATTTCAATCAAATATGGGAATATTTCCTAGTACAGAATGTCTCAAGCATCTCCTTTGGTTTCATATCGGTCTAATTCCTATATATTATCAGTTATATGTTATATATATATATATATATTTTAGTGTGCCTTAATGACTGCCCCATAGAGGAAGGAAGGGCTACAGGGTGTCTCTTCCTTTGTGCATCTCCAGAAATGCACAGCCCAGTTCAGTTCAGATGGTCCCTACACTTGTACTCCCTCTGGGCAAGCTTATCCTGCCAATTGCTAGATCCTGTGTCAGCTGTGGGAAGCTGAACTGGGGCATGGGGTGGTATGTTGCTTTGGATACATAGCAGTGGTTGGCAATGCTGCTGGCTGAGAGTGCAGGTGACTGCTTTCTAAACTGGTGTTAGGGATAGTATAATAGTCTTGTTGCTGTTGCTGTCCCCTCTGAGTCTCATAGTTCCTTAAAAGGTCTCCTCTGCCTTACCCACTGTTTTCTAATGTATGTAGATCACAATTTTGCTCAGAGAGAGAATTGACATTTTGCATCAAACTCTGAGGCCTGCATTGTTAATTTTAATATTTGCCCATTTGCAAGTGCTGAATATTGTGGACTTTGTAATGTATGCATGGCAGTCCCTGTAATGCATCCAATTTGCAGGTGTCAGGCAGCAGAAGACACAAGAAAACAATGTACATATAGGCAATTCCAGTCCTTATGTTCTGAGATGGAAAAGGAGAAACCAAAAGTTTAGGTTGTGAGCCTATACTTTTACTCTGGGCAATATCCAGTACATGGGTATTATGGCAGGTCTTCTTGCTACAGTATGTCAGCTTCCTGCTTGCATGTGTTTCCTTCTGCTGTGGCTCAAAAAACACATCCAGTCCCAAAGAAACTCTCCTCAGAAAAGATGCCTGGATATAGTACTATAAAAAGGATGTATATTCCAATTTAAAATATGCACAGATCATTCACTAAGGTAGCAAAGATTCTTCTTCCCTTCCCCCAAGATAAGAGCATAAATCACATCTTCTCAACAAGGCAGGTAGTGAGGATGACAAAATTCTTACATTCCTAAAGTGTTATTGGAGAAAAAATGTCACCTCCATGCATAATTGCATAACTTTACTACCTGTCATTTTCTATCAATCAAAAAAATGTTATACTTGTATTTGAGGACAAACATGTCTAATAAGATTTTAGATTGACAGCTGAATGGCTGTACTCAACCTTATTTTAACTTTATTTTTTTGTTGTTGCTCACTAGATCAACATACAGAGTATTATACCAAAGTTAAGGAAAACAAATACTCAGATATATGAATCCCTCATGCACACTTTACCTCAAAAAAAATAGAATTTCTTTCCCCATAGGTTTTGTTAGTCAGCTTCCTTCAGTCTTGCCAGTGCTGCAGGAGGAGTCTAATGTTTCCTCTGTTGTATTTCCAGTGCAGTGTTGTCAGATTTTGGTTCAACTATTACAGAAATGTGTTTGATGATATGTAATCAACACCAGTGTCCTCAGTGCAGCAGTGGTTCCTCCAGTGGCACCCCACTTGCCCCAGACCCCCTCTTCTCCTAGTACAGGACTCTGGCTTGATCATCCTTTGAGTGAAACATTTGATTCCCCACACAACAGCCCACACCCCTCACCCCAGCATCTACCCTGCTCCCTCGGGCCTGTTCAGGGCATGCAACAATCTTCACTTCTGCACATTGGGGTTTTATTCTCCTACACCAGTGGTGAGTAGAGGATCTCACCTGCTCTCCTTTTGTTTTAACCTGTGCTAAACAGCAACGTCTTTCCTGTCTCTGCATATTGCATTGTGTCTGTCTACCTCTGCATTCTTCTCGACTGCCTCCTGAAAATCTCAGGGAACATCTTCCCACCACTGTTTTTTCTTCTTAAGCTCCTTATGCTCTACCTTGATGTCTTCTCTGTATTTCTTTTTGACTTTTACAAGATTTCTCATCCTTGAATAGGTTACCAAGAACCTGTTTCTCAATTTCAGGCCTTTTTCTTCTTTGTGTTAATTTTCAGTCAGCTCTGATTGGACCTAACTCAGCCTCTAATGCATTAGTAATGGTCCAGTTCTGCTGAACTTTTTCTAAGCATCACAAGTGCTCCAGAACAGGCTTTAAAATTACAAAGAAGCTACCAGTACCTTTTTAATGCAGACACACAGGGAAGCAAAGGTAGTCATCTAATCTTGGCTATCTTCTGCAATTTGTTTCTGTTCTGTGTGTGAAACCACCATTCCATTCTTCTAAGATACACCTGCGTAAAGTAAAGGTAAAGAGAGGGTAGAGAAGACTGGCTGTTTATGGAGAAAAAATGTCTTGCTGGAACTTCACAGGAAGAACATGATTATTCCCCATCAGATGATCTCAAAGCATTAAAAGGTTCAACTTTACATTCATCCAGCTCTGCAGGGAGGCCATAGTGACCTTCTGTCGTGGTTTAACCCCAGCAGAAGCCAAGAACCACGCAGCCTCTCCCAATGGGGTGGGGGAGAGAATTAAAAGGGTAAAAGCTACAAAAACTCATGGGTTGAGATAAAGACAGTTTAATAGAGAAAGCAAAAGCTGCACACACAAGCAAAGCAAAACAAGGAATTAATTCACTGCTTCCCGAAGACAGGAGGTGTTTAGCCATCTCCAGGAGAGCAGGGCCCATCACGCGTAACGGTTCCTTGGGAAGACAGACGCCATCACTCCAGATGTCCTCCCTTCCTCCTTCTTCCTCCCACCTTATGTACTGAGCATGATGTCATATGGTATGGAATATCCCTTTGGTCAGTTTGGGTCACCTGTCCCAGCTGTGTCTCCTCCCAATCTCCCATGCATCCCCAACTTCCTTGCCAGCGTGGCAGTACGGAAAGCAGCAAAGGCCTTGACTCTGTGTAAACTCTGCTCAGCAATAACAAAAACATCTCTGCATTATCAACTCTGTGTTCTGCACAAAACCCAAACATAGCCTCATACTAGCCTCTATGAAGAAAGTTAACTCTACTCCAGCTCAAACCAGCACACCTTCCCATACTTGTACTGCGAAAGCAGCTATCGCAGGGATGTGACTTGTTTCCATTAATATCTGAGTAAGCAATGATGAGGTTCAGGTGAGAAGTTGGTCTCTATCCTTCTCCCAGTTGCACAGTGTGCTATAATGGACTGGACACTCCAGGAACATGTACTGTAGACTTTATACGGTTGATTCTTTTTTTTTCCCCCTTGCAGAAAGAAGCAAAGATCAGATGAGAATTTTGTGCTTACAGTTACAGTAAGTGTTGTGAAAGCAGGAAGATTAGAATTTCCCAAAGTTAATCTTCATTTAGCTAATTGACATGGCAGAAACATTGATGCTGAGGCAGCCTAGTCTTTGGTGTGAGCAACAGAAGCCTTCCTGAAAGGCAAGATACTAGTTCTTATTCCATGCCCTGTTGTGTGCTTACCATAGTTAGATATAAGCTGGCTTTGCCTTTGCATGTGGAAATCACATCCTTGATTGTAGTGGATGTCCCAACAACTCCTGATCTGCTTCTGAAGCAAGACAATGTATAATATATGTTGCTCATGGCTTGTGGCAAAGCCACAAATGAGTGTCCAGAGATTTCTCTTGGTAAAGTGTCAATACTGAAGCAATGTTTATCTTCCAAGTTCTTTAATGCATCCATTCTGAGTTCCTGAAATTGTTTGGACTAACTTAATGACAAATGAACAAGTATTTTAAAGAGCCTTCATATCTGCAAGAATAACCAAGGAGCCAGATGTCAAATTGCTATCAGCCAAAGTCACAATTAAGTGCAACCCACAGTTTCAATAGCAGGCGCAATTAATTGCAGGCACAAAACTATGACTGCAAGAGCGCGGTCATTAAAAAAGAAGATTGAGGCAAGACACTCTGAGTATTCATGCTATTATTTAAATTAACAATAAATAGTAATCTTTTTTGCTTTGCAGGATCTTTCACATTCAATCTTTAAAATCCCTTACAAACCGCAGTGGCCTTGTGTCATAATATTCAGTGAAAGGGAAAATGCAAAGACTCATGGGGAAGTTTAAAATCAAATTAACTTGCTTAGTCCTGATATCACACATTCTTCTTAGGCCAGGTCTTTTCTCAGTGAGGAGAGTAGTCTACTGACAAAATTAGAAGAGAGTATTTATTTTACTATTTCTTCCCTACTAATGATATTTGTATTTCCAAAGGTTTATGATTTGGGTTCAAGGTACTGCCATAAAAGTGATCCACAGTGCGTTGGTTTTCTAGGGCCCCTTTGGTAGTGCAGCAGGTTTATAATGGTGCTGAGGAAGGCCTGCAGGACCACATTTTCCTGGTGGAGCTGTGTCCTGGCTGAGCCCTCCAGTATGCCTTTCCAAAACCAATTTCCTGTGTCCCCTGCAAACAGTGACCAGAAATTGTCTCTCTCAAAGGCAAAACGTTGTAAAGGTCTGAGTGCTTGAGAAACAGATGATCTTTGTGCAGCCAGAGGCAGAGGGATGAAAGGGGCTTCACATTTTTTTGTGACTTATGAAAACGTTTCACCAGCCATGGCTCCACCTCTACATGGAAAATATTAGTCGATGGGATCGTGCTGGCCAGCTTTCTCTGCCTGTCAGGCTTCACGATCAGAAGCACAGTGGCAGAAGCCCAAGAAACGCTCACAGCAGAGTGTACCTGCCTTCTTCTGGTCTCTCTATGGACTCTCCTCTCACCTCATGAATATCCTGCTGGAGGATGGGGAAAGGATAGATGGAGAGGGTGAGGGAGCAGAAGATGCTGGAGATCAAACGAAGTACAGGAGGGAGCAGGGATCTCTTGCATGCTACATGACAGGCAGATGCAGGCAAGTGAGACGCTTTATCCACTGACAGCAACCTGGCTGCATCCTCTGCCGGCAACCAGCACACTTCCTCTGTGAAGCAATGGAGAGTTATGGCTGTGTATTTATCCCTATCCTCGTTTTCCATAGGCTGAGACACACTAGCTCTCTGCCAGTGCAAACCCTCCCCACAGCTGAGCTGTGGGGAGGGTTACCATGACTAGTCTATGCAGGTGAATCCTGGAGGCACTCCCACAGCATTGCCCATGCCACTGCTCAGCTTTATGCCTGCACTTGTTGACCAGTTTTTCCCCTCTTCAATCTATTTCATTGTGATGCTTGTGTAGGAAAGGCTTCTAAGGGTTCTGCTTCTCTGTGGTTGAAGTGGGACATCTGTCTGAAATGGGATGATTTTCAAAAAACATTAATTAAAAAACCCCCTCAAATCCATGCAATGTTTCTTTATTTTCTCCATTATATCATCAACCCCATCTGTTTTAGTGTTTCATGGGGTTGCACTGGAATCGATATTGTGGGGCAGAAACTGATGATCCTGCCCTTTGCTAATGAATCAACAGAAGGAAGGAGTGAGCTGAAAGAGCCTTGTCTTTGTCTAGGACTGCTTCAAATTTTAGGCATGAGTGTTTATGCTGAGCATCTTCAGCTCCTATCGAACATTGGTGTGGTGAAAGATACACACTCTTAATATCAAAAAACTTTGGATACTGCTCTTGAGACCACACCTGAAACAAGGTCTTGCTATGGCCCACATGCCATTACACTAAATTTCTTTCATATTGAGGCACCAAAATTACATTGCTAAGTTATAAGTAGTTTACATAATCCCAGAATGCAACATGGGAAAGCTTTCAAAATAAAAATGAATAATAAGATCAGCATTTATTGGTTTTTTTCCTTCTACATTGCCACTGAAAATTCTCATTGGTGTGGCTTTATATGAATAGTTCACCAGAAGTAAATTATGAGCAAAATTCAAAGCCACCATAAATTAAATGTGCTTTTTTCCTGCTTTGGTGTACAAGACTTTCCATTAAGCTAGCCCCATATAATATACCTTGGATGTGTTCAAGAAAGCCCTGTAAATTATAGTAAGTATTTAAAATGGTAAGTAGACATTGAAAAAGGCCACATTAGGATTAATGAATGAAAGGGTTGATACTGAAAATGCACTTGTAAATAAATAGCATGAAAAGTAAAGATGACACACTGTTAGGTTAGAGTTACAAGTGGGAGTGTGATGATAAATCACATGACTGTTTGTCAGAGCGTCACATGTGGGTGCACGTACTCCTTAGTCCCTTCCTTCCCTTCCCCCTGCGCCAAACCTCTCACTTCCCTTGCCCCACTCACTGTGCCTCTGGGAGAGTGTTGGAACTTGCCTGCTTTCAGCACTGACTTTTGGTGCTGGAGAGGTGCTGCCTTGCCAAGTTCTATACCTTTTAGGAGCAAGATACGGCTTTGGCTAGGCAAGGACAGGGCTTTGGGCCTGCTCCATCTATTCCGGTAATAAAAAGCACATTGCTGACAGTGGGTGTCTGCCAGGTCACAGCTGAGCCTGGATTCACTGCTGCTGTTCACAGGTGTGTTGAGTACTTGGGTGTTTCACTCCTCCGGCAGCTCTCGTTGGCAGTGACCTGTCTTGGGATGGGAGCTGGTAGCAAGATGTGAGAAGGATGCTGATGATGATGTGCATTGTGTTGTGGGGGATGCAGGGCTTGCAGCAGGTGAGGGAGAAAGCATCTTCCCCTCTTCCACTCCTCCACTAGTCTTGGGCTTAATGTGTGCCTGGTTGTGACACAGTGCAGCTTGGATTGTAGCAATAGTGTCAAGACCATGGTCCGAGGTCTGTTCATGGTAGAAAGTTTAATTGAAGCTCCCTGCCATGTGTTGAGCAAGTTCTTGGAAAATGCATCAAAACCCCAAAGCCCAGTGGAAAAAACGTTCCTCCCAGGCAAGATTTTCTCATGTTTTCATTGTGCCAGCTGCAAAGGCCATATATACTGATACAGATACTGGCGTCATCACGTCTTGTATCTCATATCATGTCATCATCTGTGGGAGTAGTTCTGTGCAGCCCGTTCTGACTCACCACTGTGATAGCTCAAAGACTGTGATCCAAAAGCATGGAGAAAAAATGAAATGGTGTGTGGGGGGAGGCTGTGAGACCAGAAAACATATGTGTGTCAGTATTTGCAGATCACCTGGGTGAAGGAAAGCATCTGCCTAATTACATTAGGGTATGCATGTCTGAGAGAGCATGTATAAGGTAAATAGGTCGTACGTAGCTGGGATTGGAAAGTCTGTGTTAAGGTTACCTCTGCTTAGAAACCATATGATGTGGCTGCATGCAGTCAAGTTCTGCCTCCTAGTGACACAGGGCAAGTCCAAAATGTGATGGCCTTAATGGAGCTACTCTGGATGCAGAGCGGTGCAAGACAGGATCATTCTGAGGCATGTACACTGCATGAAGTGATGGGTGGGTATGTTTTTATAACCTGATTTTACTTCCCTCCATAGTATTCAATTTTATCCACATAGGCCCATTGAGAAAACAAGGTTCTGCTCTCGGTGAAGTGTTTATGGGCCCATACAGCCAAAGGAATACCTTTTATGTGCCTGTGGCACTTTGAATATCTTTGAATGGGAAGGAATCTTTGTGGGCAAGAATAAATCCACATACTTTTTGGTCTGCCATGCGAGGAAGGGCAGAGCAGCAGTCAGTGCCACCTAAATCTTTGCCAGACCCCAGGGAAGGATTTAAGTTCAGGTTCCCTATTTGAGTAAGCACTAGGAACAAATGGTAACATAAAGGTTAGTAGAAGATTATAAATAGGATAATAAATGGAGAAGGAAGGATTATACTACCACATTAGAAATCATTTGAAGGGAAGGTAGAAACTCTCATGCTTTGCAATAATTTTTGAGTGCCCAGACTGATGGTAATCTATCCATGTTATTTATTATAGAGATATATGTTTTGAAATAATTTTTAAAAAGAGCTTTTTAAAATTATTAGTGCTACAAATAGAGTAGAGCACCAAAACTCTATTAGGCTGAAGTAGAATGTTAATGGTGTAGATATAAATATTTGCTGTGGAGAGGTGTCTGAGTACACCCAATCAGCTGAGAGAGGAAAAGAACATGTTTCTCATGTGGCCAGTATTAGCTAAGTAATTTGGCTTGTATTTTTAAATACTCCTGATTAGCTGTTTTATGAAAAACGCTCTGCCAGATGAACTCAGATAATTGGTAAAGGGGAAGAAACCACAGTCCATCCATAGTGAGACTGTCAGCAGAAAGAGGTAAATTAGTCCATTTGCTTTGAGCTCTTCATTCAGCTCAATGCAGTTCATAAAACTGAAAAGTCAAATAGCGTATTGTAAAAGCAGACCTCAGGAGTTGAGATGGTGGAAAGGGAGTAACAATCTCTTCTCTTTAATGATCTCTGTAACCAGAGTTTGCAAGTCCTTCTCAGCCTTCTGTTCCATGCTCTGTGGCAGATCTCTATCTCTTTAGATACATGTAGTCAGAAACTTGAGGGTGCAAACTCTCTATCAGTTACTACATGCATGTTATTGCCTTCTAGCTGACATATATGTCTAATATCAAGGAAAGCATAACAGCAAAGGGTTCAATGTATTTTTCATGGGCAAACTAATGCGAGGATTGACCTGCAGCTTCACTGCCAATGTCACTCACGTTCAGTCATCCAAGGCTGAGGTGTGTGACCATAGCTGTGCTGTGATTGCAACCCTTCCTTCTCTTGTGCAGGTATATATGTTGTGAACTTTCAAATGAGGTGTCAGTGAGTGTTGTGGCATTGGCAAAGGTGGTGTGGGGTGGGTAATCAACAGCAGCAGTGTCTGACAAAGCAAATGAGAACAAGCAGAATTGGGATAATGAGCAAAATGATCATGAGACAGTCCAGGAAGCCGGGCATAAGCCATGATCATGATTCAGCCACTGTTCATGATCACGAACATAACAGGAAAGGGCAGAAGTGCTGATGCTGATGACACTGAAGGTAGAGAAAGATGTGAACAACAGAAGCAGGTGTTTTCATTAATAAATATGTCATCATGTCCCTGCCAGGGAAGGGATTGGAGCACAAGCCAAATGAGAAGGCAAGCAAGGGCAACAATGGGAAGAACTACAACTGCATAGAAAAGACACTGAAGATTTCCAAAGGACAATTTCCATTAGGTAGACTTACACACTCCTTTTTCTCTTAGTCTGGTTGAGAAAACCTGCAAGGAAGATTTCATTACAACCTGTCACATGTTTGGGCTGGGCATGCAGACTACTCACTGCTTTCAAAACACACCTGAAATGCTGGGAAGCCCTGGGGAGCTGCCAGGTTGCACTCATGAGAAAGGAGTTTGAGGAGAAGCCTTGGTTTTTGGGTCTCAAGGCATGGGTCCCTTACAGTGGTGAGGATGGCTACCTTCTGCTGCCTCACTGCCTATAGCATTTTTGGCAGGTGATACTTCCAGCCTTGGTTATACTGGTAACACTTCAGTGGTGTTTCAAGACACTAAGCAATCTTCATGAAGTTGAACTCAGCTCTGTATCTGTGCTTTAACAAAATTAATTATATTTTAAGGTCATGTTTAGTTGTTTTTCTTTTTATGAACTTGAAAGCTTTTTACCTGTTTCTGCTACTCTCAGGCTTTCAGACTATGAGATTAGTTTAACAATCTAGAAATTACTACCATCATGCTAATTTTAGTATTGTTCATGCATTGCAAAGCAACTTGCTACACAAGAAAAAACAACACACCGCATTTGAGCAATATTGGTGCAATATGACAGACTTTAGCAATATTCTCTGTGATTATCACCCCATACAATTTTTAAAGCAGTGATGAATTGTGACAGGTCCTCCTCTGAAACAACCCATCATAGTTTACGAAATCAGTAGAAGTATATCAGCTTACATCAGCTGAAGATCTGGACTACATTTCTAACTTTCTGCTAATACTTTTTATGATGGAAGTGGGTACCTGAGATGGAACTCTCTATGTTAACCTCTAGAGTTCACCTCTTTATGTGCACTTTATATTCTTCTTGTGAGAAACACTAGATATGTTTCAAATTCACTTAAACAAAGATTCAGCCACTGAGTACTGAAAATGATCATCTCTGGGAAAGTCTGGGATAAATGTGGCATAAAACTTCCTCCATTTGTAGCTGTGATTAGAGAGTCCAGGGGAAGATGCTGCATTTCTGAACTGCCAAGCAAAGAAACTTTTAGAAATTATGACAATAGAAAGCAGACTGTATTTGCTACATTTTTTTAATACAAGCAGTTTGTTTTTGCCTAGACATATATCTTCAGTATGCTCACAAACACTTTTAATAGATATTTATAACTGAAGTGAAATTGTAGTAACATGGGATCTATTACTATACCATCAGTGCAGGTTTAAGCTCTACCTTGAAGGACCAACATTTTCTGTGTGTCAGTAGTGAAGTGTGGGGATTAGCAAAGTGTGACTTGTTGCAGTTCTGCTGACTGGCTAAAAGGATACATATCCTTTTTTCTTGTCATTTAGAGATGAAGAGGAGTTAATTCAGAAAAGACCAAGTTACTGACACTTTTGATAATAAAGTAACACTTCAGAATGGTGGTGCAAGATGAATGATTTGTGATGACCAGTATACCAATGCGAGAGAGATGTCACGAGCTTCTCCCTCTGTTGACATTCCTGAGACTGTTCAGTAGTTACTACCCTTCAGGAGCTTTCCTAGTACTTTCTTTTTATTTATATATGTGTCTTTTTTTTTCCTAATCTGCCAAAAATGCTGTTTAAAAAGACCACACAAAGAACTGATCTACCTTACATAAATGTCTGGTGGGAAATAGTCATGTAAATTTTGATTTACTGAATGCAAGAAAGAAGGAGGCCACCGCCTAAGAAATGGATGACAGCATCTGAAAGTGGTTCCAGCATTTTAAAAGCAATTATGGGGGGTAGATTTATGCACAAAACCTGCTCTGTACATTAACTAAATTTGTGGGTTTAATCACTGGAAGGAGAAAACCAGCTATGAAATACTCAAAGTAACAGGTCATTGTAGATATTCCCTTGAGGACATAATTTGTGTCTGTGTGTGTAGACAGGACTGTGCATATGTGTTGCAGAAGTGACAAAGGAAAAAGTCAGTAAACATCCTCACAAAGCAAATACTGGAGAATGCTGGAATATATGGCTTCCTGAATAAAGAAAATAAAGCTGTGACTATGTGAAGATTTCTTAGTATGGGAATGGCAAAGGAGTAACACATTCTTCACTCCAATGGAAATTAATGGAGCATGCATTCCTCATTCTCAGTCTATTTGAGGCTGCAACAGGGGATATCACATCTGGCAAAACTACTTTGAGTCATGTTATACCACTTATAACATCATCTGGACCTTAGGAAACAGCTTTCTGAAAATAAGGAATGCTGTACAGTACCTGACATTAGCCCTGTTGAAAGGCACTGATAAGTTGCAGAGGCCTAAGAAATTAAGGGCCACATTTGCATGGAATTTCACTGCACTTTATTATAGTTGATTCCCTGGTTTTGCAATTTTAACTGCCCTTTTCCCTTAAGCACCTTCCCCAGGGTGAGTAGGGGGTTCTCATTTGTGAAAGGGAACCAAATCAGTCAGAAAAGAGAGCATCTGGGACAACAACAGAAGAACACTGTGTACCCAGAAACATTACAAAATCTGCTATAAATTGAGAACATTCATTATTAATAGAAATACTATTTTCAAACTATGTTGCACTTTCATCTCTGAGGATTTCACATGCTATAGTCCTGATCCTGTGTTTGTATTCCTAACTCCCACAGTTAGTTGATCAGATTTGATAGAATTAGTGGTGTGAGGAGGATGCACACTTTATAAAGCTTTGCAGAACTTGTCCATAGACACAAACAGCTTCATAAAAGCTTAAGTACTGCTGTGATGGAAGGCACTGTCCTCTGGATTTTTCCATATATTCTGTAATTACCTTGCAGAAGGGGGACTGTTTTGGCAGTGGATGGTGATTTTTTTTCAAAAACACCTTAGGACTCAGACAGCATTCACAGACCAGAGCAGAGCCCTGGACTGTTGGTCTCTGTGAGTGCGAGAGGCTCACACACAGCACTGTGTTGAATGAGCAGGGTTCACATTTACCCTCTCATTCCTGCACTAGAACAAGTGTGAAATGGCAACATCGCAATGTCCAGGAGTATCTGAAGTTAAATGAGCAGAGACTCGTAGTCCAGGAGGTGGTCAGAACTGGCTGGTGGTCATAAACCAAGCTGATGGGAGATTTGGAAATGCAAAAGGGAGAAAGAAAGTCTGAGTGTCTTAAAATCTCCCACTGGAGCACATTGGAGTAAGGGCTATGGATGGTTTAGTGTTTGCCTACCAATCAGAATGTGATTCTGAGTCAAAATACTAGATCTGTGCACACCTATGGATGGCAACCTTTAAAACCAACACCTCCATCCAAATATGTTCACTTGACATCATCTATCACCTGGCATCAGCTAGTTTAATCATCCCTGGGAGGTGATCATAAATTAATGCAGAAACCCTTGCATTCTGAGTGGGACAGAATGAGGGGGAGGGGGGAACAGGTGAGTGTGTGTGAAGGAGTAAAAAGGTTACTAAGTGCTTTCTTCAGGGGTCCATAGATTAGTGCCCAAGATGGACAGTTATATACAGTAGCATGAGGTTTACCACACAAAGTAAGTCTATGCCCTTATTAAAAATATACAGGGGTTCTCATTTGTGCTATGGGATTATAATGTGCAGACCTGAATATTTTTTTTTGATGTTTACTTGTTTCCAACATTGGTTACAGAAAGTCCCTGGTGTCCTGTTCTGCACCCATGATTATAAAAATATTTAAAGTCACAGAATGGATATATGGTTAGGCAGACACATATTTTGATTTATGTTATACTATGGTTGAGGCACACATTTGAAGGCAAGGTTTTTGGCTGACAACAGCATCACAATAGCAGTATTCCAGCTATATATTA
Source organism: Acanthisitta chloris (assembly GCF_000695815.1). Taxonomy (NCBI): domain Eukaryota; kingdom Metazoa; phylum Chordata; class Aves; order Passeriformes; family Acanthisittidae; genus Acanthisitta; species Acanthisitta chloris. The sequence continues at coordinate 144,778 of NW_008662165.1, forward strand.
TAGTGATGACCCCTGAAAATTATCAGGGTTTAATACAAGGCTATAATATAGGGTTTCTGAAAACTCTACATGAGCAATAGACAACATAAAAAGTCGTATTACTATTTATGTGCCATCAAATCACATTAGGAGGGATTTGACCACATAAATAGTAAAATGGCTTTTTGGGAATATGGAAATTAAAGAAAAATGTTTCAAATAGAAACCATAATTTACAGAAAAATCACAAATATGCAACCATGTTAGGAAAGTAGGAAAGTAAGAGGCAAAAAGAGAAAGGAAGACTTCTTAGAATTGTTTCCATATACTTTTATGTAAGATTTTTTTTTTTAACACACACAATCAAAGATGCATCCTGTCATGTCATATCATTATTACCTATATTTTTTTGTATTATATTGTGAGATACGTGGGAGTTGACTGATATCTATGTTGTCAGCTGTTTGCCAGCTGTTTGCTCCTGGGATGAGCAGGGTGAATGTTAGCTTCTCAGAACCATCAAAATAAACAGCATCATTTCTCTTTGTTCTTTCTCTGCTGCACCAAAATGTTCTGTGGATAGAAAAACTTCCCATTCCCAAAAATATCACCCTCATTTCTTGAATCAGTTATGAATACATATCAGTATTTATCTGGTTCTCATTGTTTGGTGATCCCAATAAAAACTGTAGAGTATGCAAGAATAAGAATTGTGGTAGCTATGGAATAACTGGAGTGTAATGAGTGCTATAGAGACAGGCGTGAAAGTAAAGGGCCATTCCAAATAAAAGTCTATTACGCAAAGAACATACTTGAAGACAATGGAATTTTTGACATGGATGTCATTTTGAACTGGATTGACCTTTGGCCATGCAAATATAGTGGCAGATGAGCTGTGGTATTGTTGCAGGACTGCTCTGTGGAACACATGGCACCGTGCAGCTGCAGGCCCAGCCTGTGGTGGCATCATCCATGTAAGTCTTCATTCCTCCTCCATGGGGAGAGTGCAGAGTGGACTCAAGTTTGCCTCTGATGGCTGTACTACACAAATGCAATATATTCAGAAGCAGAATAAAATAATTGCAAATGCCAGCAATTATTATCCTATGTTTTGGGGATGTACTGAGGGTGAAGAAGGAGTTATGCTCCCTGTGATCTGGTTTCTTTGATGAAGGAATTTCCCTCCTATGGTCCTGATTTGGTAAGTGGTTAACACATGCATGTATGCAGTGCTACTGACTTAAAAGTGAGTTTATCTTATGGTATGTGAATATGACTATTCATTTGCCTAAACTTTAACATGTGCCTAAGTGCTTTGCTGGAGAAATGGTCAATATTCTTAGATTATTTTTAAGAAAAAAGAGGCTTTTATTTTGAGATAGTAATAAATACTAAATTCTTGGAAGATTAAAGGATTTAGGAGACTTTATGTGTCACTGTTGTGCACGCACAGCTCCCTAGCTTCCTTTGAAGTCAATGGAACTTGTGTGTGCAAAAGGGCAGAGATATAGGGTAGAAGAGGTTCATAATATTGTGACTTAGGAGCCAAAACCATCAGGGGATATCTAGAATAAGTATATGAACTTTTAAGTGCTTGAGTGCTTTGAAGTGCTCTCCCTTTCTTTTTTCTTTTCTTTTCTTCTTCTTTTTTTTTTTTTTTTTCTTAGGAAAACAACCTGGTTCTTTCTTGCTCGCGTGCTTTTGCTTTTTTTTTCTTTTTTTTTCACCTAGAATGTATGTAGCAGTTAACCTCCACTTGAAAGAAAAGAAAATTTGATTTTCAGGTAGCTTTCCTGATAGTCAAACAGAAAAGTAGAGGTTGTTTAGAAAAGTTGAGGCAAACCTTGGGCATATACAAAAGGGACAAGAGGTAATCTAGAGGAAGGAGGAGATATTGCTGGAAACAGGAAGGTGACCTCAAGCATAAAAGAGAGATACCCAGGAAGCAAAATGGTCGTAAGCTAAGGGAAGGTGTATAAACTGTCCAGGAGAACAGCATGTCAGAATCTACCTCTGGGAAATCTGTTGAATCAAGGAGTCTGTGATTATTTTGCACCTTGGATTATTTGTGTGTGCTCAAGAAAGAAAACTATATAGCTATTTACCTGCTTCCTGAAAGAAAACAATTAGATAGTGTTCTTAGTGATGCTCTTAAATGAGAACATTATTTTTGTTTTACAAAACATTGCTGTTATTTATTGACTTTATTTTGGAAGCCTGCAAATGTTGGATTTCTTCTTACATTAGGGAAAGGCATAGGGCTCTTTGTGATTCTTTCTTTCCACATGAGCTACATCTAGGAAAGTGCTGAGCAGAGAATGAGGGGTGCTTAGCAATCTCCTGAACTGCCTAACATTGTTATAAAATTGCACCTTTCAAGAGCTAGGATAAAGACAGTGAGACTGAACTGTTCCATTTCTGGTAACAATAGCATAATATTAATCACTTATTAAGACTCTTGGTCATTTGGCTTATTTCCTCATTTTCTACTGACCTTTTGAAAATCCTGTTTTGCCCTTGCTGGTCTCTGTGTTATGAATGGATCAGCAGCTGTATCTTGGTTTGAAAGGATGTGTGTGTGGAAAGGGAAAGGAAGAGAGATGACAGGCTCTAGCCAACATACTTTTGCAAGACGACTGCTAGCTTACCACATTGCACTCTTTTTTTCCCTGCTAATTACAGGAAAAGTGATTTATTAATATTTGTGCAATGGTAACTTCTCAGCTCACCCACAGCTCTTTCTAATCCAGACAATTATTTTTAGTATTTCTTTTAAGCTCTGACTTTAATTAATGGGGTGCAGAAGTTTAAAGCATATGGGGTTGCTTTTCTTAAGTCTGGGAACAAGCAGAGTTTAAAAACCCTGCAGATACACTTCTCAATACCACATTTAAACTCTGTTTCTGAAAATACTACACATAACTTGTCACATTTTCTTCAGCTTGACATAAAATTCTGTGACGTGTCACATCAAATAGCAACAATCATGAAATTTTTAGGGATGTGTCAGTTTTGAGATACATACTTTCTTGCTTTGATCCACCATGGTTCAATAGGAAGATAAAATAATCACTTCCATTTCTCACTACTTTTTTTATAAAAACACATAATAAAATATATATATTTAAAAATTTTCAAAGTATTTGTTCTGAAGCCCCTTTAGACAGAACACTCTTGTTGCTGCTAAAATCTGCTGCAAAACTAGCACTTGAGTTGCAGTGCTGTTTTTTGCCCATTCCACAGGAAAGCTTAAAAGGTGCTGTCATTTATGGGACACTCATGGTCATAGCCGGGCAGTCCAGGCTTTGCACATCTGGAGCACGATCTCAGTCCTGTGAAGTCACTGGTGGTGGCAGATACTCAGTGGTTTGTGAACCAGGGCTGTCGCCTTTTTATGTGACCAAAGAGATAACCTCCCTGAAAACCCTTGGTCACTCACTGTGCTCCCTTCAGCAACATGTGGAGCAAGGAGCATGCAAACTTAGCTGGGATTTCACAAGGAAGCCACACAGCTCTGCACTGCCTCTTCTTACCGGGTGAGCTTGGGTGAATGAAGCAGCAAGCAAACCCTGGTGCCCTGTGCTCCTCCCGTGCCGTCCCCCCGATCCATCTCGGGGGGTCATTCGTCTTGGGTGCCCGTCATGACCGTGGTGGGTGGCAGCACATCTGCTGGAGGGCTGGAGCACAGCTGCGCGAGAGGAGGGCGTGCAGACCGGCAGCCCTGTCCACAGGGCGATTCATCAGCGGGACGGCTACTGCTGGGAACTATTCCTCCCCGGTGGGATGAACCTCCAGTGACTCTTCTCGGGGCCGAGGACATGCCCCTCCCATGCGAGCAGGGCCATCACTCAGCCTGGGGATGAACTCTCCCTCACCCCCTGACCCCCTTTTCAACTCCCACACATGCACCAAGGCATGAACCAGGGTTCCACAGGGTCCAGAAGCCTCCTAACCCACTTCTTCGTTTCCAGCCCCACATCAGACACCAGAGGCTGAGGGATGGCTGTCCTCAGCCCCACAGCATCATCTCTGTCTCCCCTCACATACAGCAGTCAGCTGGAGAGGTTTGCCTGCCAAAGCCTGATAGGAATGTTGTCCCATGCTGGAGGGTGAAACCACCTTTTAACAGTTTGGTCAGTCTCTTCCTGGCCTGGACACTGTGGACCCTCCCAGGGGCTTTCCCCTGCAGACCCCATTGCCACTCTCTGACTGTCCCTGGCTGCACAGACTGAAGGAAAACTGTAGAGTCACCCTGGGCCCTTGGCTGGAGTCAGATGGGGATGTCTACTCCGTTTTGGAGAAGTGAGTGGTGCCTTTTGCTTGATGGCTCTGAAAGCCATTGCCAGGCTGGGGGATCATGCTGACATCCCAGGGATGTGTGACAAAGGGTGCAGAGGGTGCCAGTTCCTGTTTCCAAGTCATCTGGTCTACTATGTTGTGCTGGGGGAAACAACAAGGAAACAGAAGCACAAGGACAGAAGCTGAACCTTTGTGCTTTTTTTACTTTTTTCTTTAACTTCTTTTTTTACTTTTCCAAGGAAGCTTTTGATGTGCTTGCCTGCTGGGTCCCCAGGGAATAATGTGCTCCGGCAATTTATTACACTGTCTCTAGGCAGAGCCTACCACTGCTATATCAGGGAATTACTTAAGGAGTTACTCAGGTCCAGGTGGCTGTTTGAGAATTTAGATCAAGAACTTACATCACCTGCTTTCTCTTGTAGTTAAATTTAGGTCCCTTCTTTAGGCTCATTTCTCCTTTTATCAGAACATAATTTAACCACTGGTCACTGGAGACACAGAGAAGCCTAAATAAACTTCAGAGTAAATCTGAGAAACTCTGCTGGGGAGAGCTAAGAAACAATGTTTTCTTCTGAAAATAAGTGTCCTTTCACAGTGACTCTAGTACCTTATGCCCTCCATGCTGGATGAAGGAGACACCAGACAGGAGAAAAGAAGGAAAAGATAGCATGACAAGAGATACCAGCACGGTCAAGGGAAAGGTGAAGAAAAGATGTTTGCTGGCATCAGAGGAGAAGAGGCACAACTTAAGTTTCTTTATATTTAAACTGCTTGGCCAAGTTCACTACTGCATTCATAAGCTGGGACAGGAAACATTGAGAGTGGCATAAGTGACAGCATCCTGTGTCTGGACTAGCAAGATGAATGCTTGGGTGCTCCGACACTGTCATTGCAGGCCAGAAGAGCTGGTTAGGGTCAGGAAAGGAGGATGCACAGGGACACAGTTCTTTGTAATACCAGAGAATGCCCAATTACGAGGGCTGGTGGCAGAAACTCTATGGAAAACCAGCTTGAGCATGCTCTAAGTTTGTATTGCAATGAAATGCATGTTTCAGTGCTCTGGACATTTTTGTAAAAGCCCAATGACTAACATAGAGTATATTTAAGTACATTTGTACTCTAACTAGTGGGGACTGCCTGTATGAGGACAGGTGGTAGAGGTACTTCTTTCTATCCTGTGTCACTCTCCATAGAAATCAGCTAGCGATTACAGTGAAGCATTTTAAGACAAACCAACATCAGTGACAGCTGCAGTGCAAAGTCTGCCCTGTAAACTGCAGTGGTTTGGGAGCTGATTGACAAGCAGCTTAGACATCTGGACACCAGGAGCAGGGCAGACAGCTGCAGCTGCCAACCTTTTCAGCTTGTCCCGAGGTAAGGCTGTCCCAGCTCATCAGTCAGTGCCCTTACATTTCTTAGGCCTTCAGATTTTAAAGAGGCTATACTGACCCATAAAATCTAGTAAGATGAATGGTGTGTTTTATGATATTTTTGGCTGAATAATAGTAACTCAGAGGTTTGAAATGTTTGAAGACTTTTCTTTGCTCACACTTTCCAGTGTGTAGAATGGGATATTTCATAGCAGTTTAGTTTTTTCCTTTTATTCTGGTGGAATCAAAAGCAATGAGTGCAGCAAGTGCCTATAAGTCATGTAATTATGCCACTGTTTTTTTCCAAGGAACCTTTAAGCATTGTACAAGCTTGACAGCTAAGGCTGTGAGATGCTGTAGGCCACCAGTCTTTCAACTCAGAAAACGTATGTTCATGTTTGGATATGAGATGCTCACAACAGTGCAGTAGATTTGCCTCTCTCCTTGAGAATCTTTGTGTCTATTATGAAATGCATTGCACAATTTAGTGGAAAGCATAGTGTTTTATTAACAGAAGGTGGGAGACATTAACAAGTGCACCTGGACAGATTGAGATGTAATGGAACCCTTGTCAAGAATTCAGTGTGTCAAAGAGTTATGAAGACCTTCATAACCTGTCTCTGAAATTTACCCAAGCCAACAGCATAGGCAGTGTGAGACACCTAAGAACTCAAAGTAAGACCCTGTCATGACAGTCCTCACATGGTGCACAGCATGCCACACCCCTCTGTGCCTGGGTAAAGGAGTTTCATCATTAAGCAAAATCTTCCCTCCTGAGCAAAAGTAAGTCCCTTAAGTGATCACCTGCTTCATTACAGAAGATTAAAAAAGAGGGTTTATGAACATAGAATGGAAATACAGGTTTAACTGCAAGCTTGGCTCTAGAACTGAGGGATAAGCTACACCTTTCTTTCTCAGCCAGAAGGAAAAGCTTGTGGCTATATACCATGTCCATCATCCTAGTCCTAATCTCCCTCTGATCAGCAATTTATGCCCAGCCATCTCTGTGCAATAGTCTTCCTTCTGTGACTCATGAACCAATCTGAAGAAAACATAACCTAGAACACTTCTAATCCCCCTTATGGGCATAGACATACATGTAATGATCTGACTCGAGATGTACCTGAGCCCATTCTCAACAATCAGTTTGAAAGCTGTCTTCCATTTACTCTTTTTAGCAATGAGAATCAATAAATAGTCATTGGTGGTCAGCAGGATCAGTCTCATTTTCACAGTGGTCATGTGCAAAGACAGCTTCATGTATCATGACCACAGGACTTCAGCAGTGTGATACTGAGATGTGAGATGTCTGCAGTAAAGTGGGCATCAATTCTAAGAATGTCTTGAGTGACATAGGACTGATCGTCATCCTGGCATGAATAGATACTGTCATAGAAATGTATGAATAATATGCCATAAGTGTTGGTCATTTGTCAATCTAGTGTCCTGGTAGAGATAGTACCCAAACCAGCTCACAATAATCCTTTGAAGACAGATCTAGAAAAATATATTTATAATTGCATTGGCCATGATGGCTTGAGTCCCTTTCCATTTCTGGGTCCTCTTGGGGAAGTTAGATTAAAACAGGGGAAATATTTTGCATTAAAATGATTTTCATGGAGTAATGAATTGAATGATAATACACAAGTTACGGTGCATCGATCACATCAGTGAAATAACATTTGATGGATTTAATAAAACTGACCTTCCCCCTTCCTCTTTTTTTCCTGGAAATATCTATCTTTTCTCATGTATAAGTCTGCAGCTTCATTATGATCTCCTATAACCAGTGCCTCTTTATTATCAGGTAAAGAGCAAACCGAGTGATACTGCCTTTTTCCTTCTTCAGCTACTATCAAAACAGTGCAACAACCCCAGTCACAAACTCAAGAGTCTTTTGACAGCAGCAATTAAGCAACTTAATTAATGAGTGAATAAAAATGATAATATTTACTGAATAGGAGCATCCTGTTTTGCATTTTTATTCAAACTGTGCACCTGAAGAATACCACTGAGTATACTACCTCCTCCCCTTCTGCTTGCAAGCTCTCTTCATTTTTTTTCCCCACACTATTTTGACTTTCCAAGCACCCAAAAACTATTGCATGCCTAGACACAGGCATGATGCTGAGGCATCAAAATACTCTTCTAGGCAGCTGAGGGGAATATGATGCTATCTTTGCTGTGGTGCTGTGGTTCTGCTGACCCTTAAAACTTGGCTCATATTTAAGGGACAATTTCCATGGTGCATTTGTAAGCCTGAACTTTACATCAAAGTAGGTGATTAATTATTGATAAATGGCTAATAAAACATGAATGCAGTTTGTAATTAACATACCTTGGAATGACAGTGCTTCCCACTCATTTTCTCGACGTGTTTCACAGACTTCTGTCACCCCATATTCTTTATTTGACTGCTAATCTGTGCAACCTTCATCTATTACATGCATACATATAAATATATATTTTAGTCTACATGGGTTTTCTCAATGAAATATATAACCCATCTCAAGTGCAAGTAAAGCCCCATACATAATTATTCTGGAATGACAGACAGTGAATTCCTTAGCTATTATTTTTGACGACCCTGTCATGGATGCCAGGCTTATATTGTGGTAAGAGCCTGAGAAACTTGGGAAAACCCACCTGGGGAGCAAACTCCTTTTTTCTTTATGGAAAGGTTCCCCAAGTGACAGGCCTGCAATCCTGGGTGAGCTTAATTAAAGTCAATAGAGAAAACTAAAGCATTCAAAATTGCTGCCTTTGGGGCTTCCCTGCTCTTCTTTTTCTTCATTTGCTGACACTTTTAAGGGGAAGGTGCATTTTAAATTCCTTATTTGGGGCTTGGGGCTCAGTTCATCACATTCCCCTTCTGTTCTGTATCCCACATTAAATCTCTCTGACACTTCAAAGTGTTGTTTCCCATGATTTATGGCTAACTAATGCAGGTGCACTGGGGCTCCTGTGAGGTGCTGAATGTCCTCTTTGACATCAGCATTAATGAATGAAGTTTTGGCATACAAAGCCAGGTAAGGCATATAGCCTAAAAGTACAGACAGGTAAACTGAGGCACCCAACAAACCAGCAATGAAGCCAAAAGATGAATTTAACCTTACTGACTCCTAGAACTCTGCAGTATTTACTAAATCTCTTGTAGGATGGGGTCTGCTGACAGTATCTCCTTGGGTTTTTCCCAAATTTTCCTAAACAGACCTTGTGTCCCCTGTCCTACCTCTTTCTCTTCTCCTGCCATAGTTGCCTGTCACAGGCCAGAGACACACAGAAGCAGTGGAGCTGCGAGCCCACATTGATAAACAAAAAATGCCTTTGTGTAATAGAGTCTTGACCACCTGCTGCACCTGCCATTTCAATCCCTTGTCTGTTTCGAATCATACACTGTCAAATGTCACAATCACTACCAGGCCTGAAGCTTGGATTATTTCTTGAGTTTGCAGTGCTTACTTTTGAGCTGAATGGCAAAATGCCTGCTGACTTCAGTACAAGAAAGGCTCATCAACACATAGCTGCAATCATCTTCATTTGGACTCCACCTTTCCTGGCAGAACTCATTGGAAGTGTTGACAGCAACCACAGTGGAACTGAGACCGAGGAATTCAGAAAAACTACTTTTGGGGTTTGCTTTTGGAATAAAATCCTCATTTACCAGCCTCTGGTAATGAGGTGGACCCATGACTTGAGAGTGAAGGCATTTTTATTATTGCCAAGTGCTAGATATCCTAAATGTGGATTAGGAAAATACCTTAAAAATCAAAGAGATCAAAATCTCTGATGATAAAGATGGATGTCAGAAATTCCCCAGTTACAATTGTTGGTCCTATGACACATTATTCACTACATGTTAATCTAGGCTGTTTGTACATTTGTTGAAGAGGTAACTGTGCTGTAGAATGGCAGTAATTATATATTCTGTCCTCCACAGAACTCAGAATGTAAGAAGTATGCCATGTCAAGAGCAGGGGGAAGTCAAAGTCCAGTAAGTATATCTCACTGGAGTAAAAAACAGCTGCTAGTCTTGCTCATGAAGCTGCAATGGGGTAAGGTGAGGAGATTCACTCAGATTCAGACCAATAAGGGCTCTGTGCGAAATGCTGCGTGGGATTTCAGTTCTGAAAAAAACCCTTCCCATGCTGTTTTGGGCTTGTGGGCTCAGCAGATCCAGTTCTGATCTGTTTGTATTTTAAACTGTGGTGGACCAAGTATCTCCTCCTTTCCCTATTCCTCCTTACCATGCTCTCTTGGCAAACAGTTTGCTGCTTTACTTCCCTCCTGGAGGAAGGATATCAATGCTGAAAAGGTTAAGTGTGCTGCCTTATGAGTTGGGATGTTGTGAAATTTACACTCATTAGCTTCTCTGGGTGGCCATCACGAATTTAATTAATATCCTTGACATGGGTTGTTGTAACTGATATCGTGGCTTCCAGATGCCCATTGCTGTGAGAGGCAGAGATTGCACTTGTGAAGAGTGACAGCTTTCAGGAGTACACAGAGGCTTTGTACTCTGTCTTGCACGAAGAAAGACAGCTCTGGTTGCCACCTTCTTCCTGTGGGAAAAAAGGGAGAAAAAGAACGGCAGCCTCTTTGCAGGTAGCTTCACTCATGACAGTAACATCACGTCTGTTTCTGCCCTTGTCAACACATCTCACTGTCCACAATCACTCATCATCTCCAGACAGACAGCACTGGAGGAGATCATCAATTGCCAATGCAATTCAGCAGATACACTTCATAAATTTTAATTACATTCCCACTGAAAATGAATGGTCAGAAAATATAAAACATCTGCCATCCTGATCATTTACATTTTTTATACAATAAATCATCAGCAACATCCAAAACAATGGATTAAATCATGTGGAGTGTGATAGGTCAAGAAAGAAGAAACGGCACCCATTGTGTGATTACTGTTTGGACCAGAGCCATTACATGGTGTACAGTATCAAGGAAAATAAAAACATTAAAAAATAGTAGCCATTTGGACTTGTCCTCATAAATAAAAGATCCCTGGTCTCAGATAGACCCTGCTAATGGATCTATTACTATGTCTATGGAAAAATGAGGGATTGTTTAAGTAAAAGAATATTTAGTTAATTAAGACGAAGGGAAATGAGCATTTATCAATTGAGTGGCTGGGCTATTTAGCTTGTAAATAGAATAAAGAAGTGATGTCAGTGGAAAATAATTTGTTAATCAGGTTTGCCTAGCATCATGACTGTTAAAATATCTCAATCAACCTTTTCTTCGATAGAGTGGTGTGAAATCCTGATGTGAGATCACTAAACAATGTGTCCAAATTATGTATTTTACTCGACAAAGCATCAGACTATGGGTTTTGCAAGCCAGGTATGGCATTTGGAGGGGATCTATTATATCCCTTTGGCCTCTCTTTGGCAAGGGAGCCAGCCCTGATGGTGATGGTGCAGCGATGCACAATGAACCTTACCCCAGAAGGTAAGAGAGCTGTACTTGTTCTGTTCACCTTCAGCTACTGAACTGCTGAAGAAACATGCCAAGGCAGCAGGAACATATTTCGTTTCATAGAGGGTTGAAGGTAATTGTAGCCAGAGCCACAAATGCAAAAAATTGCTTTCTGGTCTAGTACCACAGATTTCCTCAGATCTGGTGAGATTCAGGTGCCTCAGACTCTTGCAAACTTTTATCCCTGAATTGTAGGTGCTTTGTGTTGTTGGCTATTACATGTAAATTTTTTTCTGGAGCAATGATATCATTGTTACATCACCTTGTGTTGCATTTTAATCCAAACGATGCTTTATTCAGCAATCCTCCTCACTTGCACTGTTACCAAACCTGAGACATTGTCCTCTCTTCCTTGGGCCATCTTATTTTCTAAAAACTGAAAGTAATTTTGTTTGGATCCACCTCAAGACTTGTGGTTTTTGTTTGCCTTTTAAATAATACCAATACAAAGGTGTGAACGTCCATGGGAGCAGCAAACTGCTAACACACTCAATCACAAGTCGGTGGATACAGCACATCCTCATCCCTAGAGCAGATGAGAGATTAGTGCGTTTGTTAACCTCAGTATCTTTCCTGTTGAATGAAATGGGTGGAAATCAGGTATACACTGAGCAAATGTTTATTTTGACTGGAAGCCCTGTCACTTTGTGTATTTATGTGAAATAGAGAGATGTATGCTTAGCCTGAGGATGTATCTGCACTCTTCAAAAAAAGGCCATTGATGAATGGCTGTAAAAGCTATACTTTTATCTGTTTTATGCTCTTCTAATGCTGCTAAATTGTTGTATATTAGGTTAAAAAATAGTTCATTCTGATGTTACATCATGAGTGTGTCTCACAATGGTATGTGCAATATAAGACTCTTTCATTTGACGATTTACTGCTGTTAAAAGGAAATAAAAATCCTCATAACATATGAGAGAACAATGTAGCTGAGAGATTTTTAAAGGTGTTCAGCTTGTGTTCCTTGAACTAGGAATAATAATTTTTTTGACTCGATGTATCTGTGTATTTTTAAGTCAGTTACACAAATATCAGAGGGAAA
>NW_008662165.1:156991-199170 GCF_000695815.1 Acanthisitta chloris
ATGTTTTACTTCATACTAAACTCCTTTACAACAACAGTAATTATTGAAAAATATCACAGAAGTGCTGCAGCACATGTTATTATTATTAGTTGCTATTTATACAGTGACACATATTGCTCTACAGACAAATAAAAACAATGTGGCTTTTCCTCTCTCACAGTGATGGTTTATGGGCTTTTTACTATGAGTTTGGCCAGCTGGTTTACATATGACAAGTACTTCTCCCCAAATCTATTCCTTTTGCCCCACCCCAAGCAGATAGGTTTTTTAAAATCACAAAGTGTTTGTGCCATTCAGTGTCTGCTCTTCCCACCTTGTGCCCCATCTCCCCACTCCCACCCGTCCCCACACTTCTCCCATCTCCCAATCTCTCCTGTTTTTTCAGTCCCATTATTGCCAGTTTCACATTGGCTCAGTCCAAGTCTGGAAGCAAAACTACCAAGCTACAGTGCAAAGTTCATGGTATCTCTTTCCAGCCTGGAAACAAAAGGTATCAGCAGCTGTTTTCCCACTGTTTCTAGTCTTCGACCTCAATGGTGCTCACCAGTATATGGGAGGGTATGAGATAGTCCTTTGAACCAACTGCTTCCTTATGACTTTGCCCTCCACTGAAGCAGTCCCCATGTTGCCTACTGCCCATTGCTTCCTCATAGACTTTCACAGGAGTGCCTAGAGAAGCCAGTCTATACACTCAAGGCCCTGACTGGCCCAGCATGTTGAAGAGGATATATGCCACATCTTCTTAAAGGGAATAACAATCATACTAGCACTGTTCAGGAAGTGCTAGGATCTGCTAAGTCTAGCTCTGTTAAGCCTTCCTTACACGCCAGATTTACAGATTCCGGGGGCCAGTTGACAACATGCATTCCCAAGAACTCATTCAACTAGACACAGACAAGATGTTTAGGCAGTTTGTCCAGTCCTTTAAGTGACTTCAGCACTTCTTTCTCAGTGTACCTCCAGTGTTAAACATGTCCTGCAAAAATTATAGAGATTGAGGAGAAAATTCAAAAAGGCATGTAGGTGCCTAACATGCCACTTAGGCAGAGCAAAATTGCCTAAATTGAAGTAATCCATCTAATTTCTTATGGACCTGAAAATAGGCTCAGGTAAGGTACCTAGAAGTTTCTAACACAGCTATGGTACTGGTGACTTGCTTTGGACGAAGTGTATGCTGTTGATGCATGCCTCCAGATCACTCCCACCAGCTGAACTTTGATTTGCATCCTGGAGCAAGGTCAGAACACACCAGCTAGGTTCCTCTTGGGCAAAATCCGTCTGGAAAAGGCACTGTGGGAGCTCCCTGAACATGCTCAAGGCACAAATGGGTGTCTCAGCCGATGGGACCAGGCTGCAGCTAGTCAAGAAGTAGTGCCCTGAAGGAAAAGTGCTGTGGACATGCAGTGCTCACTCACAGCTCTTTTGCTGTACACATCTGCTCCTATTGGTCTGCATGACTAGTGCAGGCACAGCCACTGTATCTGTGCAGCTTGTCCCAGAGCTGACTGCATGTGTACATACATATGTAGGTCTATGTCGCCTAGATGCGCGTGAGTGTGTGTGCGCACACATGTGTGTGCATGTGTAATTTATCATTTTTATGTGTGTGATACACCAAAAATAATGTATGAGCTCCCTCTGCTGCTTTATACAAAGAAATTAATCAAGAAAATTGCTTGCAAAGCTGAGAGCATTTTATTCATATCTTGCTGATAATGCTGTATGCACAAGTAGGACTAAAAATAAGTTCATATTGTGCTTGCAAAGCACTGTCCAAACATTAAATAATTAAATAAACAAAAGAATCTGTATTGGCTTCCTTGCCTCATAAAATATTACAAATATATCTGCTTTTATTGAATGAAACATGTCAACATTTTGGGTAAAAGAGTGTTTTCTGACTTCCAAGAGGGTATAATTGAGAACAGTGAAAGCTCTATTGAGAGATAAGATACATTAAATATAGCTAAGTCTCTTTCTCTTCTTAAAGAGAATAAACCATTTTAAAATGTTTAACAGTGATGTATTATTGTGTTAGTAGTTTCTGGATGTCTTTTGCATTTTGTTACACAAGCTTTACAAAGTTAAACAGCGTAACATAAGCTACTTCTTGTAGTTTATCTGAACTTTTAAGACCATTAAGATCCATCAGATTACTGATGAAAACAGAACCCTGCTGAAGAATGTTGTTCTAAAGACTTAGAAAAGCGCTACAAATAGTTGTGTTTTCTTTCTTTTTTCCTCTTCCTAATTCTTCTGCTTTTAAAATGGTGCAAGAACAGTATCTGAAACATGCTATTATTTTATGTATTGGAAAGTTAATTTTGATAAATTGGCTTGCAAACAGGTTATTTCCTGAAGGAAAAAATCAAAAAGTGTAGTTCTATGAATATTTTCAGAGAAAAACTTAGAGGTCTATGCAAATTTTCAGTCAGTTTTTCATCCTGAAAATTATAGATTTAGTTAGACAGGGAAAAATGATGTATTTCTATTGATTCACAGGATGGGTTTGAATGAATTTGAAAGATTTTTTTTGACATTTTGTATTGTGGAATAATAGACTGAAGGCACCCTGGAGGCATCTGATCCCTTCCCAAATTAAAGTGTCTCAATATTGCTTAAGTGGATGCTTTACTCCAAAAATGTACTTTATTTGAAAAAAGGCAGAAAAAACTTCCAAAATAGATGAACATTTCGGATCACACTAGACACTGAATGTGACACAAAGCAATGCTTGACTTTGCCTTTCAACTTACTGAGAACTCAAAAAAATATTTAACCAAATAAACAGCACAAATTTATCATCAGAACTGTCAATGAACAATCACATGCATGTGCAGAGCTACTTGAAGTCTTGACCTGAACTGAGAATGAGACAGTGAGAACCAAACAGAAGAAACCTTTCACTGGGATTGCATCAACTAGGTCAGCTGAGCCAAACACTCAGTGAAGCTTGTTGTATATTACAGAATCAATAAAGTTGGAAAAGACCTCCAAGATCATCTAGTCCAACTTTTGGCTGATCACCATATTGTTGACTGGACCATGGCACTAAGTGTCGCATCCAGTTGTTTCTTGAACACTTCCAGGGATGGTGACTCTACCATCTCCCTGGGCAGTCCATTAACAACCCCTTCCATGAAGAAATTCAATTCTTCCTCCAGCTTGAACCTCCCCTGGCACAGCTTGAGCCTGTGGCATCTTATCCTGTCACTAGTTGCCTGGGAGAAGAGGAAAACCCCTACCTTGCTACAACCTCCTTTCAGGTAGTTGTAGAGAGCAATAATGTCATACATGATCCTCCTTTTCTCCAGGCTCCCTCAACCATTCTTTATATGACTTAGTCTCTAGCCCCTTCACTAGCTTCGCTGACCTTCTAGTGAAGGGTCTAGAGAGTGCATCTTATCCTGTCACTAGTTGCCTGGGAGAAGAGGAAAACCCCTACCTTGCTACAACCTCCTTTCAGGTAGTTGTAGAGAGCAATAATGTCATACATGATCCTCCTTTTCTCCAGGCTCCCTCAACCATTCTTTATATGACTTAGTCTCTAGCCCCTTCACTAGCTTCGCTGACCTTCTAGTGAAGGGTCTAGAGAGTAAGTCATATAAAAAGTGGCTGAGGTAGCAGGAATCCGCAAGAACTGTAAAAGAGGATAAACTTCAGTAGCTTCACATTTTCTGAAAACATTCATTGTTGTGACTACTTCTGCATTTTGACTTACAGGACTGAACATTTCCTTGGCTTTTGAATAGCTGTCTATTTAGCATGCTCACAATACATTTATTTAACAATTACTTGCTGCATGGTCCCCATATGGGTTAAGTGAGACTATCACCCTTTCCTTAACTTTCACTCCATATACTTCAGCTGTTGCACCACAGACCTATAACTGAAAGGCAAATCATTGCAGCCACTTCTAGTGTTGGGCTAGTGTCTCATTTGTCATAACTTTTTAAACATCTGCTACTTTTTTCTCTATGTGTATACAAAAGCATTAACATGCACAGACAATTGATACCATACTAGAGTAATCGTGTAGCTATCTGTATTTTCTCCACCATTAATGACTTAGCAAGGATAAGAGGGATTTGAGATTCTCCTTTTTTTGTCAAGCCTTGCTCCAGTGAAACTGCTAGAAAACAATATTTCTGTCTGACTAAGTGTTCAGCCAGGATTTTCAGCTTTGCTAAGTAACAAGTATAACAGAGTCCTCCTTAATTGCTGTGTATATTACTGGACCATATTGCACAGTAACTATTAGGTAACTGCATTGAAAATGGTTGCACTTCTCACAAAAACTGAGCTTTAATAAGCCATCCTTATTTGTCCACGTTTGCCAGCCCTTTGTACCATGGCAATCTCTCTGTAAACACTTCTGATAATGTTAGTCTCTATTCTGCTTCTATTACTGCACCAAATTTGGGCCTAATAAATACACTACTCTCTGATGGAGCTATAATTATCCAATCTGCAGGCTTTGCACATATAGGAGTTGTTGAATCAGATATTCTAGCATGGGGCCTGATGTCTCTTCTGGCAACTTCACCACCTCAGTAGTTTGTTTTCCAGTTTTAAATTGGTAACATTAAATGTCTTTAATAGCTTATTACTGGAATCCTTTACACGACAGAGATGTGGTGAATACAAATAGAGTACTTGAAAAATCAGACACTATGATGGTTGGCAGATCCCATTGGCAATTTAGTAATGTGCTCAGGATCACAGATATAAAAGTTGGAAAAGACACATTAGGTGAAATCCTAGGCTGACCGAAGAAAATGGCAGAATTTCTGTTGAGTTCAATGGGGCCAGCTGCATTAATAGTGCTGCTTTCTATCACCTTCCAGTATTGATCATAGCAATCCAGTCTGTACGCAGTTCTACAGGGAGCTCCTTGAATCCAAGCATTGAGGCTTGGTAGGAAAGTATGTGGCTATAAGCTTTATTGATTGCCATATTCATTTTGCACTGGCCAATCTCCCAAGTCTCTCCCTCAGGGCTTATTCAAAATTTAGTAAGAAGTTTCTTCTTGTTATATAATCCTGATCAGAAATCCAAGGTGATGTTCCTTAAACATTACACAGCACAGCTTGTAGTAACTCAAAACTCTTACAAGATCCAGAACTACTTCTGCTGAGCTTCCCAGATGTTTTCCAACAAGCACAGTAGGCTTACTTAATGTTGCATGTTGGAACCATGGGCTCCTTCCTAAACCTTGAGTCTCAATATTTTCCGCTGTCATCAGAAATACAAATGAATCTTTAAAGTGGCAATTGAGTATGTCTTCTATAAAAAGGGCTCCTCAGGTGGCAAAGAGGGAGAAGGCTACCAAGGAAATGAGGCAGTTTGTGCTGAGGATTTGGATCAGAAGGACAATGGAGGCTCTCCAGTAGTCTATAGCAGAAGGCGTAATTTAGAACCTGAGGGCAAACCTCATTTGCCCTCAGGTTGTCCCAACTATTCCTCAGGTCTGTTCTAAAAGTTGAGGTTCAAAATCAATACAATGGAAATGTGATTTAGATGTACCTTTCTGCTTATGATCATAATGAATATGAACTAAGAATTGAGTCCCTGGGGTTGTTGCATGCAGTTTGACTGTCATTTCTCAAGGCTTCAAAATTCTGTCCCACTGAATGGGAATTAGCGGTCAGTCTCCACATATGAGCCCTTGAGAAGAAAACCTACTAACAGCTACAAAATGTTACCTGGCATGTAATGTACACTAATATATTCTGCTGATAAAATCCCATGGTCAGGTACCATTTCAAATGCTTCCACTGACTTTCAGGCAGTAACTGAAAAGCAAAAATGCAAGGTGATCATTGCCTCAATAAAAACCTTTCAAAGCCAAGTGTAAATGAATACTGTAAATTGCACATTTTTTTCCACCATGCATCTCACAGATCTGAACTCTGAGGATCAATCAGTTGCACACAGGAGTCATGACCCTGCTCTCATTGCTCTAAGAAACTGTTGTCTCACTGCATGCTATGACCCTTGGCATGAACCTGGTAATATTACTACTTGTGGGTCTATCAACAACAAGCCCTCTGTGGTCCCAATGTGCTTAAGAAAACTTAATTCCTCTTGTTCCAAATGTAGGGATCTCTTTTGTGCCAATTACCCTTTGACACTGCTATTCAAGCTCACTTTGCCAAACACTGGTCCCATAAACACTGCTCCCATCACAGGGAGATAGATTGGCAATAGCAAGGAAAAATGGGTTTTTTTGATAGTGCAAAAATGTTTTCTTTTGATGTTCCAATTTTGGGACGGTTGCTAAATATGTGCCACTGCCTTTTAGGAAGCTTTGCATAATGTGTGGATAGCTGACTTCCTCATTAGTTAATCTTCAGTTTTCTTGTAGGCTTAGCAGATAGGCTGTAAATGCTTTATGGTCCTCATGGTAGTGTCAGAATCTGTGGGTAAAATCACATTCCTACAAATGACAATTCAAATATTCCTTAGCATTGACTGCCTGGGTGGTCAGTCACAGTCTCAGAGAAACCTTCTTTGTGGCTGTACTAGCCTGGGAAATACATATTTCAGTTATTTCCACATTCTTGAACCAAAATCACTTCTTCCAGCGAGGAGGTGAGTCCTGATCAAGCCAGTTCAGGTGCTGCAGCATCAGCAGCACTATTAACGCCCACAGTTGTTCTGCTTGCTGATTCTGTAGAAGGAGCATCAGAGCAGTGCACATGTGTCTGTTAGCAACCGTTTACATGTGAACTATCCATCACGGACTGGGAAGTGAAAACTTGATATGGAACACACCAGAGCACAAGGGAAGGCTTGGCCTTCTCCACTAACTTCTGCACTGATGACTTTTGCCTCCCATTCTGTTCCTTTGCCAAGCAAATAAATAAATATTTGCCATTGCTTTCTGTGGTAAGGTCCTGGTGCCTTTTCCAGCTAAGTGACAGGCTGCCCTACCAGTGGGCAGCTAGGTGGTATGGTTTAGGCTGCCCATTTGCCAAGTGAGCAGGCTGGTATCCCCAGGATGCAGTAGGACTGTGAGAGACCTGAAGGAGAGGAAGCACAACTGATGGCAGCTGGACCACCTGGAGGCCTTTCACAAACTCATCTGAGGCGCAAATGCCACTTCTGAGTCTTGAGAGGGGCAGAATGAGCTTAAAAAGTATGAAGGCTGACATTGTAATGGGTGATTTGGGGGGAGACTGGGCTTTCTTCCTGGTCACCGATCTGCTCAGGGGCTTTCAGGAATGTGCTACCTCGTGCTTAGCCATGATTTCTGAACTTTGCAGTAATTTGCTGAGCTAGGCTATGCTCCTCAGGGCAAGGCCTCTGCTGCCTGCTTTGCTTCTCAGCAGGGTTCCTTGGGTTGCACTCAGCCCAGCTCCTGCCGCACCGCCACGGCTGCTCCTCACATCAGAGAGGAGCAGGGGAGTTCAGCTGCAGACCTCAGCTGCTACATGTGGGGCAAGCTGGGGATTGGTCTCATGTTGGAGACTGCAGTTGGGAGCAGCCACTGTGCAAATAAGTAAGTAACCTTGTTCTTCTCGACTCTTCAGCAGCTAAAATGGTAATGGGGTACCTTCTTAGACAGATGAAGGCTAATGGAGGAATGAGCTGCAGTAGCCAACAGCAAGCAGGATCTGTTTCTCTAATGCCTGTCATCCACTTGCCCAAAGAACACAAGAACGGACCATGACTTAGTTCATCTGACCTGAAGCTTTCTGTTTTAGAAAAAAAAAATTCACTGTCTTTTTCTATTCCTCTGGTCATTCTGTGAAAATTAATGTTTCTCTTGCTGTTGTTGTTGGCATTTTTAACAGAAAGTCAGCAGCTTGGGTACTGGTGGTCTGCCAAAGCATTCACTACACACCACAAGGTAGGGACTGTCCACACTGGCTATGGGCTGGACAGGCTCCAAAGGGGAGCAGGGAAGAATGAATGGAAGTGGATGAAGATTGTAGCATCAGGTTCACTTTTCAGGGTTATGCTGGATGGTCTTTATTATTGTGATGTTAAGTGATTCCTTCTCACTAGGTTGTTTCAGTCATGCCCCATGGGGGTGCTCAAATAAGCAATGGTACATTTCCATTCCTTAACAAGTGGTACTGGTGAAACCATGCTCCTGTTGCTGGCTGATTTAGTGAAGAAGCTACTGTCCTGGTCTTAGTTTACTGCCAAGTCCTGTTGTGGGCACACAGCAAAAAGGAAGGTTTTCTTATGTATACACTCTATGTATTGTAGATGGCAATTATTTTTTTGCTCTGCAAACACTTTGCCTAAGCCAATACAAAGAATGGGGATACCTTCAACCTCAAGCAAGAGAGCTTTGGAAAGTTATGTGCAAAAGGAAAACAGATGTACAGCCTATCCATTGAATTTGTATGGACTAGATTTTCCTGGCATGCTAACTAGTGGCACTGAAGTTTGAGTGGCCTTTGATCTTTGTTCTTTGATACTGATTACAGCAATTCAATTTCAAAGACCTGACTTGGGTTTTCTATTATTATAAAAGGTTTAGTGGTTTTGTTTGAGCAGGTCAGTTAATTTTAGGTGGAAAAGGCCTTATTCTCCTGTGGTTAGCACTTTGAGTAGTCACTTCCTGAAGAGCTTCCTCTCTGATGACTCCCTTTGGGCACTTATTTCCATTGAGTTAAGGTGGGCTTTTGGGTCAGAGCTTAGAGAGCTGTGAGTCAGGAGAGAATCAAGGATGATGTATTTTTCTCAGTCTTTCTATCTCTGTACTGCTTTATTTCTGGAAAATCAAATATAACAGTTTAATCAAAAAGGAAGTGGGAAACAATGTAAAAATACTGCCTAGCTTTTGCACAAATAAAGAATAAATGAAATAGAAGCATATTCATCAAAATCCAAGTCAATACTGAAATAAAGTTGGCCCCTGTTG
This sequence comes from Acanthisitta chloris, assembly GCF_000695815.1. NCBI lineage: Eukaryota > Metazoa > Chordata > Aves > Passeriformes > Acanthisittidae > Acanthisitta > Acanthisitta chloris. Next base: position 165,873 of record NW_008662165.1, read on the forward strand.
GTATATGCAACATAAAAGGAAAAGAAAAAAAGTGGGGAGCAAAGCATTTATGAAAAGGAAATTTTTTTGTGTGTGAAATAACTGTATTTCAGAATATAATAGCAGTAACACACTCTATGCATAAATGTTACAAGGGGGAACTTTGGGTTTAAATTAGATATTTTTCTTTCTATTCAAAAAGAATAGCAGAGACTAGCTTTGGATATCATTAAGGACTGGGAATTACAATCTGGGTAATTTGGGGGGTCTGAATTATAAAATCCAATGTGATTGATGGTAACAGGGCAGATGGGTCATTTAAAGTCCTGGCAAGGCAGGAGGTCAGGCTCATAATATCACAATGTACAGGGACCAGGAATCCACCCAGGGGACTGGGAACCCTCCCAGGGGCTCCCAGCCAACAGCCTTAAATAAAGTTGTGGTGCAGCAGGAGCATTGGAAATGTTTTTTTTTTTAAAAAAAGAGGCAAGACAAAGTAGAAAGGCACTATCAGTAGAAATATTTGTCTTATAATGTCTGAGGGAAACTGCTGCCTGTTTTTTGTTTGTTGCTCTTTGTCTTAGTCTGGGTTTGGGGAAAAACTGCTCAAGAGTTTTCCCTGGCATAGCTTCAGTGCTTAGCTCTGTGATCTGATGGAAAATGGGTCAGGGCTGCCCCCAACAGCTTTGTGGTGGTCCCTAAGAGGTGTCCTGATTCCCACTCAGCAGGCACTCCTTCAGCTCACCTGCACCAACCATCCTACAGAGCTCTAATACCTTAATTCACTGCCATGCCAGAAGGCATCCACTGGGGCTAGAGAATTTGATTCTCTCAGGTGCAAGGACCCACCCAAGAACAGTATCGAATAGGAGACTGTGACTCTTTGCTATGTCATCAGTCAAAATAGTAACTTAGAAAATGGTTGGGAAAACTAAATGATGACCTGTTCCATCAGATGATCACCAGATACATGTTTTCCCCTCAGGTTTTCTCATGGAGTATTAAAGTGCTATCAAGAAGGGCTTTAGGAAATTTTATTCCTTATAATTTGTTCTGGTCTTGTTCTTTATGTTTAAGAGAAGCTTCTCAGATGGGGGTGTGCATTTCTTTGAATAAAAACTTGGGTTCGCTTATGCCAATGTAATTCTGCCATGGCTTTACCTGTGTCATCTGAGTAAGATCTTTTGATGCCAAACAAATGTTTTCTGGACAATGTAAAAATAAAGCTGTACTGGTTAAGCCAAATTTGCTTTGCATATTGTCCAAGAATCATAACCCTAAGAAAAATACAATGAAAGTGAAAGGCAGGAAAGAGCAGAAGCTCATCAAATTTTTCCCTTCTGTGTACATTGATATCTTCATGATAACCAGATTTTATGAGAAACAAAGGCCTGGAAAAAAGCGGGGATCCAGCTTCCTCTTGGCCTTGAGGAGAGACCTAAGAATATTCATAGGGCATTTCACAGAAATCTTTAATAAAACCACCCTTGAGTCCCATACAGTCATCCATTGTTACAGAAACTCCATTTTACTGCAGTTGGGAGGAGGCCAACAAATGGATCACATTGTAAAAGTGTTTGTGATACTGGTAAAGTTTTTGTCAAGAGGTTCCAGTTTAAGCACACTTCACACCTAATGAAGGCATTGCTTTTTAAATCTGGTATTACTATGCAGCCCTTATTGGAAGCAATCTAACTTCTGGTACCAGAAATATGTGGTCAGTTCAGTACAGGATGCAAAATAACCTTTTTCTATATTGACCTTTTCATTCAGAAAAGGAGAGAGTGAGAGACAGCATTGTCTGAGGATGTTGGTCAGGTAAAAGTGTGGAAAGAGAAGCTCAGAGTGCCAAGGGAAGCAGAAGGCATCAATGCTATGATACCCTTATGTAGCAATTTGCTTCATCTGAGTACCCCCTACCCTACCCAACAGAGGTTGTGTTGCAACAAGTGCCTGTGATGAGTTCTCTTACCCTTACTGTCCTTGAATGTGCTTTGGCAGGCCTGCATTTCCTGGCTGATTTTTTTGCCATGAGCATTGGAAAAGCAGATGTGTGGTTTGCCTCCTGGGCAGGAGAGTGACTGCCTGCAGAATGCCGTTATCTGGGACATTTAATTGCATAAACGGCAGTGTTGTGAGTGATGATTTTCAAATTGGCATGTTCTCCTTTCAACTTATAAACCTATTTTGATCTTTATACAAAGCCATAAAATATAGCAGAGATGTTTTAATATATTTACTTTCATAGCACAGCTACATATATCCTGAAACCAAAGCTGCTATTTTTTTCTTGTTATCCAGTGATATTTAAATTATTGATCACATCCACTAAGACTTCACATGTACCATTTAATGACTGAAACAGTGATTTTGTGAGTCTGTGGGTAGTAATATTATTAGGCATGCAGTGCTGAAGAACTGCTTTAACCCACCTACCAAACAAGTATGTCTGCCATGATGCTGTCATGGTTACATCTGATGTGAAATCACCATCTTACTGTGCAAGAAAGGAGGGGCATTGAATTTCAGAAAGAGGAGTTCAGATGACATTGATTTCTAAGGCAAGATTCTGCTATTATCACTGCTACTTTGACTTTCCTGGATGTGCTAAGATAGAGCTGAGGGCAAAAATGGAAAAAAAAGTGACCTATAAGGGAGTAAAGAGCGTTCCTCATTTATGTGGCAAAGAAAGAAAGAAGGAGAAGGGAGGACCCTCTGAGATTGTAATGAAATAGATCAATAAAGGCAGAGCAAATGAAAAGTTTTGAAGTTGGAGGGACTGAATAAAGGAAGTTCCATCCAGGGTGGGATGTGTGGTCTTCAACACCACCACCAGTTTGGCTCCAAGTCAAATTAAATAATAGATGTTTTCCTTGACCTTGTGCTACTTTTGCAGTGTGTGACATGATATGTTCAAAAATTAAACTGGCTCTTAACAATAGTCCTTACTTTGGTGTTATTATTGGAGTACCACATACAGCCTAATCCTCCAGGCTTCACTTGGACAAAACTGTCAATGTTTTTAGAGCAGGTTGCACCAAAATGTCCAAAGAAAGCTTGTGAATACAGACTCATTTCAGGGCAGTACTACACATTCCCAGCAATCTCTGAAATGATAGCTGAAATAGGTTGGAAATATCACAGCCAGAAGTGTTTGAAAATACATCAGCATTGCTTGTTTTCATCTTTCTAGAAATACTATAAAACTGGCTGGAAGCAGCAAGAGAGGAGTGAGGCTCTTCAATGGGAAGTAATGGACTTCAGGTTAAGGTGGAATCCCCTTGGAATCAGCTTGTTCACCTCTGGCCCCTAGAAAACCTGCAGTAATGGGCCAACGCTATCAAGGACCTCTAATGTTGAGCTCAGAACTCTTTCAGATCAGCATAAATAGGATCTGTCTGTGCTTGTAACGATGCCTAGTCTGCATTTTTATAGGTGCATAAATAACTTGGCAGACTAAATTAATGCACAAGCCAGGTTAAGACCTTTATAAAAGAAAAAGATTGTTGCATTATTGGCATTAATGTGATTGAAAGGGTGAGTGCAGAGATATAATGCCATATGGCAGGAAGCAAGTCCTATGGTAAGCTTTCTGCTTCCCCAGGTGCTGCGAAATAAGGTGTCAACTTGGGGAAGTGGAATGGAGAGTGACTAAAGTACCACTCATGAAGATCTTCCTCAGGTTTTCCCTTTCATTGTTGCTAGTGTAGGAATGGAGGACTTTGCCTATCCTCACCTGCTGTAGTGTCTAGAGAATCTATAGACTTTTCCCCTAGGACAGGAGAAGAATTGCTCTTGTGCACTGCACAGCACTTTTCCTTTATTTGTACTTTGCCTGCCACTTCCAAATGTGATTGCCAACTTAACCCAAAGAGATCTCTTGTTCAGGAAAATGCTGCCTGAATAATTTGGAAGAGCTCTCAAAAGTACTCTTGGATGTGATAAAACATCCAGGCTTGAAATGGGTAATGTTCAGAGTATGCACAGAGCACTAGAAGGATGGACAAAGAATGAGGAGGAGGAAGCAGAGCTCAGTGTTGTCAGAAAGCCACAGGAACTTTGAATTATTACACTGAAAATTGAAACTATCAAAATTGATGGAAGCACCATGTAAGGTTGTTCTCCCCTGTACCTTATTTCCAAAGTTTGCACTTTGAATTGTGTTTATCTGTAATTCAAACCTAGGGATCTGACTCTGAGTGACCTTGAGTTATTTTTTTAAGCAGTCTCTATTTATGTAACTCTATGCATGATGACCCTTTGGACGCAGAAAGACATGCTGATGTGCTTTGAAATCAAAATGAACACACACACACTCATCCTTTCCACCCCTCTCTATGTGGCAGCTCCTGGAAATTTGTCTTTTCTCTAAGTCTAAGAAAAGATCACAAAAAACAATGGGATGTTATTGTTAGAAGAATGCATGAAAGTAATGCCATAGCTACACTATTATGTATATTCTTAAAATACATGTATGTGTCCAGTCTCACATGCTGCTACTGTGCAAACATACTATGTCATGTGAGAGCACTTCAGAAAAATCATTGCAATTCATCATATATCGTGTCCCCCCACCACTACTTGAGGATGAAAGTTTCCAATGCTAATGCTGCAAAGTGGGTATTATGTTGATTTATGCTAATCGGTTCTATAGATGCTGTCATATTATATTGTTAAGTGATGACATTGGTGAAGTACTGTTGTTTCCAGTGTTAACAGCCCACCAGTGCTGGTTGGAAAACAGCAGGGGACCCAGCCGCCTCTACAGTCTCCATGGTCTGTTAGATGCAGCTGGGAGCTGGGGACTTCTCCAGTTTTCCTTTTCTTCTGCCTTTATTGACACTGTTTGCTGTAAGGCGGTTACAAGGGTGTTAGAAATGAGGCTTTTCCCAAATGTCTTCCAGTTTATTATGTTTGTCTACAACAGGGCCCATTACACTGGATTTGAGACCTTCCTTGGGCACCCACCCTAATCTAGGAGCTACGAATGTCCATTTCTGTGCCACATAGTAGAATAAATTCCATGTAGGCCAACAATTTGTGTGCCTTATGAGCAACAGCTTACCTGTGCCCATAAGCATGGTTGTCTAGCCTCTGTCCAGATGGAGAGGAGTATGGATGTTTCTCAAGACCTCCCTGCTGTCTGCAGTAGTGGGACTATTTTAAAGGACCCAAGAGAGAGGGGCGAGGGTTGGGGAAGACAATAACTGACTGCTCCTTCTTGGCAGCATGGACACACTGACTCTGCCTTCCCCCTCAATGGCAGCGCAAGTTTGTGTTTGTGTATTTGTTTGTTTCCCTTGTCAGTGCTTAAGGGTGCAGAGAAAAATACTGGTCTTAAAGCTGCTGAAGAGGATCACTGTTTATTTGTCTTGTCAGTGTAGGGTATACTCTCAATTATGGATAATAGCATTTTGCGGTGTGCAGCATATGTACAAGCAATGGCCACTACTCTGTTTCAGCTAAGAGGTAAGGAAGGAGTGCCATTTTCATGTTGACTCTGCAGGAAGTGTTTTAATGAAATGGAAATAGGTCAAATTGCTTTGCACTCACTTTTAGTATAATTTTGTGTTTGCTGTGTCCTGTGCTCAGGTGCAAGACCTTCGTACAACAAGTTCAATCTAGGACCATCACAGATGCCTTTTGCTGTCCAAAGTGGGATATGGGAATGTTTTGTTTGCATTTGCTGTTTTATGTTAAGCAGAACATGGAGGACATACTGACTTCTGATAAGTGTATAACAGAGCTGATGTTCAACACTGCAGTAATAAAACATTGCACTATTTTAAAACAATCCCATAGATCATGCTATATTGTGGCTAAAATAACATGACCTTCACCTATCTACCTGTTGTAAAATTTCACCTCAAAGGATGCATTCTAGCTGCATAATTACTCTTCCAAGCAACTCTAGATTTACTAACCCCAGCCTGAACTCAGTTCTCTGCTTTTGATCAGTATATTAATTTAACTGAAGAGCCTCTAAAACAAAAGGAACATTGATAGAATGGAAGCAGAGGATAGAGAGAACACAGCAATACAAGCCTTTCTTGCAAAAGGAAGTTGCCCTGAAGTAGTAGCAATAGATCAAACACTCTTCATCACCAGGCATGTCTATGGTAATTGAAGTGAACACTAGTTCATTCTTCTTATTGACACATCGTTTGTTTAAAAAGTAAACTTGGTTTGACTTATAGACTATAATGATCAGTTTCTAATACATGGTTGAAAATTTTTTAAGGCTGGCTTGTGAGTTTTTTAGCAGTGTCTTAGCACAAGACAGGGAGGAGTTCCAGGAGGGTGGGGTAGGAAAGAGTTGCAGCTATTGAAGTGCAGAAGGGGAAACACTGAGCAGTTCTTGGGAGACCCTGTATGAGTAAAGTTTCTTGGTTTTCCCGCTCTTTTGCTTCTGAAACTGGTGTGTAGCATGAAGCTCTCAAAAACATCAGGGTTCCTTATGTGCTTCTCTCTGCTGTTGACCACACTGGGGTCTATGCCCTCAAGTGCATGATTTAATGACATGGGGTAACCAAGCCTTGTATCACTGAACATTTCCATATTGCCCTGCAGGTGGGTAATATAACTCCACACTTCCCTCATGTAGGGTAGAGGCAGACATACCCTCATGCAGAGCCATGGGGTTACTGCTGTCTCTCCCTGCAGATACATTTCTCCTCTGTGCCCTGATTACCCTGATGCAAGGAATTCAGCACTTCCTCAGAGCTTGGTGGCATACTGTTTTTCCATTAATTACTGGGTTTCTCCATCAAAAGGATCAGTGATGCAGTGAGGACTGACAATAAATAATACTATAATGATCCTTAGTTGTGGGGAATTGTCTCCACATCTCTTTTTGCCTGGGACTTTTAACACCTCTGGCTATGCCCATGTGTGCATGTGTATGTGAGAGTACATGTGCTTGAATGTGCGTGTGTGTGTCTGTAGGAATGAGTGTCCAGTGTTTTATGTGCACATTTTCTTGCACAAAAGAGACATAACAATTTATCTTGCTGTCACTAAAAAGAGCAGCAGCAGTGCTCATCTAAGAAAGAGAACACCCTCCTCACCAGTGAAATAGCACATTTGTACTGATTGCTGTTATTGAAGCAGTTTATTAAGTATACAAGAAAGTTCAATACAACAAATTCAGAGGGAAGGAAAGGTTGTAAAGGCCAAGACAACAGCTTTTCTGTGAATCTACTCATTATGGAGTCATTTGGGTTGGTCACTACTTTACTGGGAAAATGGTATTTTTGTGGGGGGGAAAAAAAAGAAAGAGAAAAAAAGAATTTACAAAAGCCAAAGTGCTCTATCCTATTTTCCTCCTTTCCCTAGGCTCAATTTTCTGATAATCTCTGGTATTCACTGAATCAAATGGTGACTGCTGATTGTTTTGATGATAAATTGCCTGCAGTGCATGTGGGACTAATTACGAGATGGCACATTTCATTCTGCCACCTGTATAAACTAAATTTTAGACAGGCACAATAAGGGAAGTATTCACAACAACACAACATTTGGAAAAGCTGCAGATCTTCTCTCTCTTCCCTCCCCCACTCTTACTAATGGAAGGATATGTAATAGAGAGTTGGGTCTTGAGTCTATAATATGGGGAAAACCTGAGGGAATAGAAGGATGTGAAAAAGGGAGAAATCAACCTGGAGGATCTACAGGAAAGGAGAAATGGGGATCTAGGAGAAAAGAAAGAGAAGGGCAATATGTCCATAGAGAAGGAGAGATCAAAGAGAGTAAAAGACCTGAAAGCAATAAGTTTGTTTTGGCACATGAGAGGGAGATGATGAGGCTCAGAAATTTGGCCTGAGGAGTAGATGCTCGAAAGGTACAGGCGAAGAGCTAAGAAGAAAGGGAGAAAATCTGGGTCAGACCCTCCTTGGTGGCTGAGGGCTGCTTGATACAGTTTGGAAAAGTGAAACAGAGGGTACAGTTTGACCTTTTGTGAATCCCTGGCATGGCTAGGACACAAGCATTGCAACCCACATGAGGTCAAAAGGGAAACTGCAGATCTTTTTTGTCTAACCTCTCTCTTGCTTCTTCTTGAAGGTGAATTGTTGTACAATTTCTATCAGTACTCTTCAGAAATAACACTTATTTTTTGTGCAGGAGAAAAACTTAAAATCATTATAAACCATATAATAACTTCTACTTGATATTTCTCTCACTTAGTGGGTGTAAAACAATGGGCCAGAACATTCAACTTTTTCTGGTTTTTGGAACAAAAAGTCCTTATTGCCTATAACCTTCTACACATAGCTGTTCTGCCTCTCCTTTGCTCTCTGCAGATGTCAAGAGCATGCAAGTGTGCATGAAGGTCCTTGAGTATGAGAGAGAATAAAAGCATGGAATTGTTATTTCATCCTGTGTTTTACACAGTGATGTCATCACAGACCTTACCATAACAATTAAATAATCTTCCTCCTGTCTTCTCTGTCCAAGGGTCCCAGTGCAATAACTGACACATAACAGCACATCACTGATGCTCATCCATGCATGTATGCGTGTATATGTATTTACACATTATCATCATATTGACTGGCTGGATCCAGCTTTTGATTATATAGTCTTCAAACATTTTAAGTCCCTTGTTGCCATTGTGTTTTGTACATTGCATTACGTTGCACAGGGGTATCACTAGGATACCACCAATATTGCTTTGTGATATGCATTTAATCTCCCAGAACAAGTATTTGTGAGCTAATTTGTGTATCACTCTTTTCCTACCCAATTGCCTTTCTAGCACAAAGACATTATTTCAAAGAGAATTATGTACATGTCTATTTGCTCTTCCTATTGCAAGAGATTGATAAAAGTCATAGTAGTTCTATTAAGCCTTTCCATAGCACCACAGAATTTCAAATGAGGCAGACTCTTGCCTTTTTCCTGGTGTTACTGAGGAGAAGAGACCAGATCATTGTGAGTGGGTTGAGGGTCTACCAGATCTCTCGCTTAAAAACTCCTGAATGCATAGCTCATCTTTAATCAAACTGAGATTGAGGTTTTGGGAGTATCAGAGTCCCATGGAGTTTATGCACAGATGTCCTGTCTAGAACAAAGAGATATGAGTTAGTACTCCCACCAAAGACTGCTTGAAGATTGAATGCATCTAAGTCATCAGACTCCACAGAATAGACTCAGAAAAAAGTGGGAGAAGGAGATCGCGCTGGGAATGCAGAATCATGATGAAATATTCTTCCATGGGTAAGTTTCTGCTATGTCTTGCCCCTTAGCAAATACAGGTAAATCTGAATCTGAGGCTCAAAGGCACAGAAACAGAGTCTGTCTAAATTTCAATGGCATTGACACTATGCAGAGTATTTCTTTTGTCATCCATCCATCCGTCCAGCTAGTCAGCCAGACACATGGTTATACTTTGGAAAATCATAGCCATTTTCAGGGGTTTTTATACTGTAACACACTGTAATTCTGCCTTTAACTTTTCTTTTGCGTTGGTTTATGGGCTACCTTCACAGATGAACTATTAGGAGCGTCAGGGTAAAAAACAAACCTGCAAAAGCAGCAGGTTGTTAGACAGGTATCATTATGAAGTCCTGACAATAAATTATTATTTTATGGTAATGCTGTCATCTTTGATTTGATTGACTTCTTTTGCCTTCAGATTTGAGTGTATGTGTGACAACTCTGAGTAGAAAAAAAGTGTATACAACTTGTGGTGGACAACCGAGGAGCACAAATGTTGCCTCCCATTGAAGGATTGAGCTTGGACATGTGGGGTAGAGCAGTCTTCTCCTTAGACACACAGACAGGAGGGATGGGGAGCTGGGGATCTGCAAACTGGTGAGAGAAAAAAAATGAAAGCTATGGAAAAGTCCTAGAGTCCTCCAGGACCTCAAATCTTTTTGATCCCCAAATCAAACCTCCTCTCCAGTGTCTGCATTTGTGTTCTATCTCTGTATCAAATGAAAACAATGATGGCACTGAAGTTAAATAAGCCACTTTTTTACAGTTAGGACCAATAAATCTGTTTAAAGATGCATTACTACTTTTCTTGAGGGATAATTTAGACAATGTATCAAAGGGAAAATCAATAGTTTTTTCAATTACAAATAATTGCCTGTTTGACTCCTTTCCACTTTTCTTTTTTATTTATTTTTCTCTTCAAAATATTTCTACTGACACTGTCTTCTGTCTCGACTCTAAACCGCTAACACTTTCAACACAGATGCAGTAAAAGCATTCCAGGATTCCTTACCAGTGGTTGTTTCAAAGGCCATTCATGCTATGCAAAATGTAGCTGGAGATTTGGGAGATGGCATGGGATCACACTCACTGCACTACAACATGCAGAGGTGAAACCCATGTGCTGGAAAAATGAACACAAATGCTGTCAGAACATCAGGGACATGTAGCCAGTTCCCTAGCACTGGACTTCTCACTAGCTGGGAAAGCTTTAATTTGGATCAGGTAAGGTTTCTCAAGGAGATGTTTAGTTTTCTAGACAAAAAAGTTTAAGGCCATCTGAGACAGATTTAGAGGTGGTAAAATAAAAAACAATTGGAACGACATCACATTTTTAGAACTTCTCTTTGGTAGGTATCTATGAGAAACTAGATTTTGTTTATTCATAATTTTAATTTCGTAAAATTTGTGTTCTAGTTCCATTTTGTTGGTGAAAGAACAACAAACCCTGAAATTTGAGGGAGCAACAGCAACCAAATAAACAAGAATTTTCTTACTAAAGATAATTCTTTGAAGGAACATTCCACAAAATCAAAGCTAGAAGTAGCTGAAAACCTGAGGGAACCTGTGTGGTGTCCTGTCTTTCCTAGTCTCTTGTTCTTGTGAATCTTATCTTCATATATTCAGCCTCTGACTATCAGTAGGTCTCTGGATTTGGTGGGATTGTTTTTAGATTTTAGATTTGATGCAGCCTAAAGTGTTTTATTATGAGTGTCATCAATATACCATGACTTTGTTCCAAAGTGCTTCAAGTTTACCCCTTTCTGCAATCTGAATATGTAGCTGTATTTGGGGTAATTATATAAAAGCCAGCTTTTAAATTAGCTAGCTGAGCTACTGGCAGTAGCATTGTGGGCACTCAACTTGGACCATGTCAGTATGTTTCACCAGGATGCTGGGCAAGCTGGGGCTCTACCTCCATCAGGCTGCACAGCTATTACAGCTAGGCTGGATATATCAATGGAAATTGCAATCACATGTTCCAGTTACAGAATAAGCACATTTTAAGGTAGTTAAATATCAGTCTTATGTTATTTGCAGCATAAGCATAGTGAAAACTGTAAAAAGTGCCCAAGACAGTTCAGAACTGGTTAAATATATTCACTATTCCCTTCATGGGAGCTCAAAGACAAGCTCATCTGCGAATGGTATAGGTCTGCACTTCTGAAACTCCACAGGATTTCTGTTTGAGATTTTGTGAGCAGGGGAAGCTTTCTCTTTGTATGTTCCATTTATGAAAGGAAACATAATCTTCTTGAGCCTTGGACTCACTGACACTTTGTGTACCTCCTCTCTGCTCATGTGTTTGCCAAAGTACAATGGCACCAGTCTGGTCTGCTAAAGGCTCAGCTCTCCTGAGGAAAAAACTTAGTCAATTTTTAAGCCTAGGCATCTTGCATTTCCTGACTGTCCCTTTAAGCTAATATTTAGTTCTAATGAAGGATAAATAGTTGAAAGAGGCTCATTCCTCTCACTTTCATGGTGTGTGTGGGAATGGGAAGCTAAGAAATTTTTAATGAAAATGCACACTGTTAGAGAAGATGACATTTCTTTGAGTATTCTTGTTCCTTCTTCACTCACTGGAAAGTATTTGAAGTGATAACAGGGAGACCACTAAAAGTGGATGGTGAATAAGAGGCAGAAGTTGTTACATGATAAGAAGGGCATTTCATAATGGAGAACTACTGAGGGCTCTAGACTTTCTTGAATGTGCACATTAATAACACCTTAAACAAATGCCAGACCAAAACTGTTGAAAAGGGATAGAAAAATATCCATTCATCTCCTATAAAGATAGGGTTAAATTCTGTTCTTCAAAAATAGATCATAGTGTATGTAAACTTTCTTACGAACAAACGGGGTGAATCTGCCCATTCAAGACTAGATATATTTTTATTGCAAAGTAACAGTAACTTCTTCTAGGGCTTTTATTTTTTTTCCATAAAAATAAAGAATATAACTAGCAGCAGAGGTTGTTGTAGTGCCAATTCTGCAAAGCATTTAAGAATGTGCTGAAGTGCTTCCCTATGCAACAAAGCCCATAGCACATGCTTTATCTTAAACATGTGCTCAAGTCCCATTGAAAGCATCAATGTTTAAACACATGTCTAAATGCTTTGCTGTACCAGAGCTCCGGGCACAATTTGTTGTCCTTTGAAGCCAACGGGAATCTTTCCAGTCCTTTCAATAGGTATCCCATCAAGTAATAAAACTGGAATGTTAAGCAATCAAACTGGAGAATAAAAAGAAATCTGTTAAAGATAGTTGCTGACTATATTCAAATAACAAATAAATATAAAAAAAAATCAGGATGTGGTCACAGCTATTCCAAAAGCAGACAAAAAGAGAGGCTAGATTCTCTCAATAAATTCTTTGTTCAGTTATACATCCAGCATGTTCATTCTGGTAAGCTATAAACCTGTATTTACATTATATTTTTATGTTTCTGTTCACTGTTGCTTTGATTCAGCAAATTGCTTAAACAGGTGCTTTACTTTCTACATCTCTAAGTTCAAAAGTCAAAATGGATCCACATACACTTTGGCCTATCAGTAAAATGGAGTCTAGAAGATGGTTTTGCTGAGTGTCAGATCACAAGAATCTTTCTCCACAAAGAAGCAACTATCCAGAGAAAAATTCAATATATGATAATTTTACAACCTGCATCTTCTTGCAGTTTGGCATTATAAGAGACATTTTGTAAAAAAGAAAAGTGTTAAAAAGCAAACAAAGAGAAGGCAAGCAAAGCAGGCCGTTGTAGTCAATTTACTATTGTTACTTTAATATTTTAGGCTGAAAAATGTTTTTAAGACATGGTAACAAAGCTAGTTTGCTTATTATGGGCTTCTTGGAAATGATGCAGCCTATCCATCAAAGGCAAGAGACCAGGTAGAGAGTGCCAAACAATTGTTCTTGATGGCAATGAATATGATAGAGAAGATCAGATTGAAACTAATTTTGCTACATGGATGAAACAAAAGCTGAAGGTTTTCAGGTTTGATACACAATTCTCAACCACAATGTGCTTTTTTATTGTTATATAGAATGCTTTAATATGGCAGAAAATTTGTATCTTAGTAATAGTAATACCTTTCTTGCAGTATTAATTACTATCTATGTTCACATTAGAAACCCACATGGTACCTTTATAAAATAAATTGGCACGTTACATTAGCCTTCAATACAACAATTTTGGTTTCTTGACACAGAAGGCATGACAACGACCCACTTAACTACTGTAAGGCTGAAGCAAAGAGAGGCATGCTGATGTCTATTTTGTGAAGCTTGCATCACCTTTGGCACTGGAGCTAGATAAACCTCAGTATTGTTTTACCTTCTGCTGACAGCCCTCCTTCTTGCATCTTCCTGTCAAAGAAGGAACAAATTGCCCAGGTGGCCTGGCCATGGTGGCAGGACAACCCACTCAGTGCATTAGGGGCAAAATGGACTCATGACATCAGGGCAGCTCTAGGCTTCTCCTGACCACTCAATGACTAGATGGTACACTCAGCTTACCCAGAATGTTGATTGTACGTTATAAGCAAATTCTGAGTGAAATCCAAAGCACACTGAGTCATTCTTTGTGCATTAAAAGTGTTTTCTACCTTTTAAGCCAGTCACAAAGACAGAACAAGTGATTCTGGAAACATTCCCTCCCATGCACCTGGTTTGAGCCCAGAACACTTCCCTTTAACATTTTAAGGCATTTCTCTCTTGCTTCCTTTAGTTGTAGGGTTTACTGAGTGTGCCCTGGAAAGGAATTGCCTTACATGAGGGGTGAGGTTTTGGAACCCTCACTGTATCTGTTATGTTTGTTGTGTTATTGGCCTGGGGCTGGCCAAGCTAGTGCATTGCTTCAGTGCTGGTCACTGCTTCAGCTTCTTTTGTCTGTAAAATGGGGATGGAGACATGTAATGCATGGAAAGCTGATGATGCATGAAACACTGCAAAAATGAAGTGCAACACAAAGGCCAAGTCCTTTTATAATTGTTTTCTGACTAAAACTGAATTAGATTCTCAATGACAGAGCATTGAATGATACACTCACATAGATTATAATGTGGTATGCTAACATAGTCAGGTGTTGGCAAAAGGAAACTGATATTCCTAATCAGTCAACTTTATTAACCTCATATAAGAGAACACAGCAAGTAGATATTGCCTTTCCTTTGTATTTTGTTAGCAACCTGCTATTGCCGTCATAACATATTATGAGTAAAACTGCACTGCAGATAAAACATCTGTTTTGAATAAGCAGGTGTATGGCAATTTCAGAACCAAACCCCAAATCCTAATTAAAGGTTGCTATTCCCATTTAACAAAAAAGTGTTACTCAAAGTTAACCACAGTATAACAGTAGCATATGGACTCACACACTCTTCTGATTATCAGGAGTCACCTAATAAACAAATGCATCCACAGCTTGCACATATCCTCCACTGGTTTTGCTTTTTCCATTTCTTAAGGATATATTTTAACATGGTAAACAACATTACATTTTAAACAATTAGAAAGAGGGTGTTGCACACCTTTGTATCTGGAAAACTGATATTTGTAAGCCAAATGCTGACCATTTCATTATTACTAGCGACATTTCCCATTTGCACCATGTTAACTCTTTCTTGAATTAATGACTCTGCTGCTGATCCTAGCTTTATTAACAGCTGTTCTTAGATCAATGGAGGATTCTGCTGCTGCTATAAAGCATTTGATTTCTCTTGTCTAGCTTGACAGGTGGAGAGTGCTCTGCTCTGTTTGGACCTCTTAGTAATTAAATCTATTTCAGAAGAGCTACTAACTGTTTTAGAAACATGATTAATAATGCTGTTTCTTAAAAAGTAATTAGGAGAACTAGAGAATTCAGACAAGTCAAATACTTTTTTTCTGGATATCACCTGGATCTAGATGGTTAAGCAAATACAGACACAGCCTGAAAAGCATAGAACGTAAAGCAGGAATCTTTTAGTGCTTTTGAAGGAGAGGGAAACAAGATCTGGACTCCATCAACCCTCTAGATCAACTTCACTGCAAAGACTGTGAGACCTTGGAAGTAAAGCAGTTGAACAGAAGGCTGAGGAGACCACAAAGATAGTTATATTTGGTGCTATAATAGACAGTAAGTCCAGAAGCTATAAATTATCCTTCTCCTACTTCCATAACAACTTGAGACATTTTGGACAAAGGGCCAAATGCACAAAAACTACTATGTGCTACTGGGAAAGAAAGAGATGATGGTGCATTGACTACTTGTACCATAGCCAGATGGTACTAAGATCTGAACCTGGTACCTCATATCAGGGATACCTGATGCTTTCAGAGGAATGCAAAACTAACTAAACTTAAAGTGGAGAAGTAGAGCTTAGAATCAGTGCCTAGAAAATGGTACTTCTCAACCCCTAAAGATGCTGCAATGGAAGACTTACACTGAGTAATTAAATGTGTGATACAAGTACTTCATGCACCCAGAAGCACTTCTGCCTTCTCATACATTTCATCAAGCTTTGCCTTCAAGGTTGGTCATTCCTTCCACACGCACATGCACATATTTGGAGTACTGGTTTAAGATTTTGTTACTTTCATGGTTAATGCTTATTTTTGTTTGCAGGGTAGCTCTACTGATGACCACCTTATACTCTTCAAAATATCTTGTATATTTAAATGAATAAATCAAACCAAGTTCTTTCAGTCTTTTGTTATAATCTTCCAGCTCTCAGCTGTTCTAACAGCTCATGGGAGAAAACAGTAGGGTATTTATGAGTAGGATTTAAAGGCACAGTGCCCCACAGATAAATACATTTTAGCAAATTCCGGTAGATATGATATCAAGCTTATTGCTTAAGAGCTCCTACATCTGTCTTGCTTGGAGTAAATTCTCCTTTACATGTATGCGACATGAAGACATAGCATTCTAATCCTTGCTTAATACAATGTGTTTGAGGTGTGATTCTTGTTGTGTTCAGTGCTGTACAAATGCAGAAGACAAATCTTGTCTTTCTTTAAACTTCTCACAAACCATCACAATTTCTTTTAAAGTTAAGCATCATTTTTTTTGCATGAATGAACAGAAAACATGTATATTCAATGCAGTGGGAATTATAGCTTGAAATGTCAGGACTGATGGAATAAGGGAAAAGGATAAATGTTCTTGTTAACTACTTTACCATGTTCAAGTGAACAAAGTAGAATGAAAATTACTTTTCCAAAATGATGTAGAGTGTGCTAGATTTTATGGCAAGACATAAGATTCATGGCTGTTACAATGTTATTCTATTTTTATTGTGCTGGATGCCAAGCAAATGAATGACATGGAATATTCTGTTGGTGGTTGGCTTATACGTGGTTCAGTCCAAAATACAATGCACCTTTTCTTTCCCTTTTTTTTCCTGGTTTGGTTGGTTGGTTGGTTGGGTTTTTTAAGTAGTCATTGGACTGGCTTTAGAAAAATTAGTGTTCAAGGCCAAAAAGTGGTGTCAATACTCACTGTCATTAGCAAAGAGTGAGCAGGGCTCGAAGCTACACAAAAGTTTTGGAAAACATTGTGATAGGCTTAACAGCTTTGAGCCTTTGGGGTGCACCTGGCTCATATTTGCAAGCTCTTATTCATGTTCAAGGGAGTGATAAACCTACACTCCTGAAGTGAAAGCTGAGATTTTTACTCCTAGCATAGGTCCTTTCTATAACAAGAATATATATGTATATATACATAAATATATTTATAAAATAAATCTATGCGCTTATAATATATACAGTCATTCATATACAAATGGACCCAGCAGAGGAATTCACAAACTTTTGAGTGTCTCTGTGAGTTAAATGTGGAGAAGGCTTTGGAAGGCCATGAACACTAGAAAGTTTATTGTTCAGTTTTTACTATAAAGCCATCAATACTGCAAAGGCAGGGGGATGCAGAGCTGAGTTCATCTGTTGACAATCGCCAAAGAGAAATTGGCTGAATTTTTTCAGGGTGAATTTTCAGTCATACTGAATTTTGTCCTATGTCTATTTGTGTTTCTATCATAATCTAGCACTGCTAAAATTCTCAGCTATGCTGAAGACTGCTATTGTTATAATACATAAACAGTATGGGTTATTTTAATGGACATATTGCCTTAAACTGAATTTTCACCATCTGTTCTGCCCCTAATTTTGAATGCAAAAGAACATATTTCACAATTACATCTGTAAGTAATGATATAAGTAATTTAAATGCATGTATATGTTCACACAATGCAGCAGACAGCTGGGATATTTTTTCTTTCAGGCACAAATCAAGGGAAGAAATCTACTAACTACTCAAATAGCACTTCCTCCCTTCCCTTCTTGTCCCCCCATCTAGTGAAGCTGTTTCATTGCAGGCATAGTCTTTCCAATAAGCCAATTTTTCTGGACCTAGGAGTTCAAAGCTTGCTCAGTAAACTAATGCTCAAACTCATTTTTACAATGCTTCCCCTGTCTCCATTCAAATCCCCTCTGGCTTGAATGACAGTTTGGCAGTTGCAAGGCATTAAATCAATCAGTTTCAATAGATGTTCAGGAAGAGACAGGTCAGGCTGTGTGGGCCAGTCTGTCTCTGTTTCTAGCTCTGCTTTCACGCCTTTCTTTTACACAGGCTTTGGCAAAACTACCCTTCTGCAGGTGCATCTCGGACTGACCAGGATGCAAGCTGTCTGGCCAGAGTGGGACTCACTACAGCAGAAGTGGAACACAAACTTATTGGTATATGATAACCACAGCTATGTGAAAGGCTCATTTTCAGAGAAAGACCTTTGACTGGAATGTCACTCCTCTGCTGGTGTTTGCAGAGTGAGAAGATGTGAATTCGACCACTCAAGTCATGCTATTCACTACAGCTAAATATTGACCAAATTCCTTGATACTTTGCAAAGAGTATTATGATATGAGAATTTGAGATGTATAAAAAATTACTTCTTGAGGATTCTATTTAGATAAAAGCTGATTTTACAGAATTTATTCAAAGGAAATCAAGAAACCTGTAAAGGTTTAATTGTTTTTTCAGTGTAATGGTGTACTTCATACATGTCACATGCATTTAGTTACCTGTATGTACCTGCTTATCATGCACTTGCTTATCATGTCTGCTAGCAAACTGAACTGAAATACCAAAAGAACTCATACTAGCACACAGAGAAGAGGAGGCTATTGTAAATTCCTAGAATAAAATTTTAACAGGGAGTTTATTCCCATTGTTTAGTACAAATTGCTACTAGGGATTAGAGAGGCTTTTATTTTCTGTATTATCACTGCATTTTTATGCTGCTGTACATTTACTACAGCTAGCTTTTTGCAATCTATGAAATAGATAACAGCAGTGGATTTGCATGGGCCTTATATTGTAGTTTGATGGTATTCTCTACAATTGTGCACTTTGGACCATGCTGCATTTCTTACTTTTTATCTGATAACATCGTTTTTATTGTAAAGAGGTGATAGCCAGAAACAATGAAATGCTGATTTATGACAACTGTCCCTAAAAGCTTACAGAGTTGAGAATGATGGAGGAAAATTATCAGTGAATATTTAGGTAAGGTGAGTGGAGTCATGCATTAGGAAAATTGGAACTGTGTTGGAGATATTAGACATTCAGATTTTCTTATAGTATCTTTTGAAATTTATTTCATTTTAGCAACTGGCTCTTTTCTCCATGGGGGTTGGGTGATTAGGTATGTAACCACATCTAAGATGCAGTCAGGTAATAGCTGGCTTGATATGCCAAGGAAGGAAGAAATGCTGGGACTGGGCTCTGATACAGGTTGCCTTTGGTGCTGCAGCCCAGTCAGTTCAAGGCCGGTGGAAAGAATGTAACCACACCGTGCTCTCCATCCCTGCACTGGCTTCATATGACAGAAATACACCTCTAGATCTGTCTGCTGGGTTCTGGCGTGCACCCCATAGAGAAATATCTTCTTCCTTCAATAGGGAAAGGGAAGCTCCCCTGAACTGGAGTGCCATAGAAACTGATTTTTCAAAATGATTGAACAGAAGAAACTCCAAATTTTAACTAGATATGTCACAGTGTAAAGGAGGTTTTTTACTTGTGCTCCAAAGAGTAAAGAAGAAACTGGGTTTTCTTAAGACCTGAAAATGGGATCTTAAACACTGAAACCCATAAAATTATTAAGGCAGGAATGAAAAACCTAACTGAAGTCATGAGTGCCAAGGGGTTGCTGCCTACTCATAACACTAGATGATTTTTCTATGCAGGGGACTTACATTAACAAATAAAATCCATAGCTCTTAGTTTCTAAACAATTAAGACAGTCTGTTTCAAAGAGCTGATGAATTAGTTTTCCTGGGAGAGGAGAACAGCTGTACTCCTCACAGAACACCTTTCTGGCTGATTTCTTGTAACTTTTCAAATCAGTGTATATGAATGAACTTTCAAAGAAAATCTTTTCAGAAGCAATTGGTAAAATGAGGGCATCCTTTGGGAAGGAGAGGGAGGGGGAAAATGGAATCCAAATGAAGAAAGAAGATAATAAAATAGAAAAAACTGATAAAAAAAAGGAAAAATAAATACAGTAGAAAACTCCAAATAAAGAGAGTATGGTACATAAGATTCTCTGCCATGCACAAACTTCTGTGCTGGCTTGGGATACAGAGTCAAGACCATAAGAATCAAACACAACTGCATTAGTTTGCTAATTGAGTAGCCACTGCAAGCAGCTAATATGAACAAGTGCAAAAGTTAAGCAAGATAGAATGGTATTGTAATAGGAATTGGCTATCTGAACATTTTCAGCCTCCTGGACAAAAGGGGAGACTCCAAACTGAGGTCATTAAACAAACTATGTCTGAGCCCAGTCATTAAAACAGACTATTCAAAAGTCGTGATTCAGAGATTTCTGATGTTCTGACAGAAATGCAACCTTGATCTGAAACTGTGGTTCAGACCCTTGTTCAGCAAAATCTTCATTCCCTAGCTTTATCAGAGACTTTGATGTCTTTTAATATTCTTAAGCATATAACCTCTAAACAGAGAGATATGTTGAAGGAGCAGGAGGGGGAGATTTTGTTTAAAAAATAGAGAACTGGGAATATAAAAGAACAAAACCCAGATTTTTTTTTAGTATTAATTATCTATAGAATGAAACTTCTATGGCAGATATGCCAGCCAACTCTCTCATCATCAGTTTCAAGACTTCAATCAGTGGATGACTCACAGTTAGTGAAAGAAAAATTGTTCCAGCTACACAAGGAGAGCATAAATATTATGTTTCACTTGGTATCATAATTAACTGCATGCTTCAGATATTTCTTTCATGTCTGCTTTCACAATAGGTAATATAATTTACCGTTAATAGGATTAAAATGTCTTAAAAAAAAGTGAATACTTCATTGGTTTAAGAATGTTTTCTGTTTGTTTTGTGCAGATACATATTTGGCTACAGGCACAGTATTTATACATCAGTGTAGAAAATAATGAAAAAAAAAAGGTAATATGTATAGTCCAGAAGCAAATGCATTTTTTGTCTTACTTGGCATAATAATAAAAACTGATTCTCTCTGAATTCCTGAAAATGAATCTTGAAGTCCCAAATCATGTGCAATTTATAAACATTTCATGCTAATGGAAAAATTCCAAAAATATTGCAATGTCAAGACACAAATGTTTGTGTTGGGGACCTAACAGTAGTAATGCTGAAACTCCCAAATTCAGAAGTGCCTTTTTGGTATAGTTTTCTGAATTGAGAGTCAAGAAAAACAATACCAAGTCTTCAAGGAATAGGAATTCTCTCATATGGTATATCAGCTACTTCCTATTATAGCATCTAACAGTACACTCATCAAGAAAATTGAACTGGGAAAATTCAGGCAGGTAAACAAAGAAAAAGATGGAAGAGTGAAAACAGTGTTAAAATTACTACGAGCTGCATAAGCTTTAGATTTCAAAACTCAGCTAATAAGCACATGAATATCCATCAGTTAATTATTGTTCAGTTCCTGTTCAAATGTATTTTTCTAGTATATTTATGATTTTTTGTTGAATTTATCCTCTCATTTTCCCAGATTTTTAACTAGTTTTTATCTTGATTGTTTCAAGTGGAATACCTCTGACTGATATCAGAGTAAGCCAAAAGAAAAAAATGTATCTTAAATATCATTATCCTATATGTGTAGTTTTCTTTATAGGTGAAGAGAGTCTTTATAACATAGGTGGAATCATTGCATCTGCTGGTTGAGTAGTATAGAATCTGCTTGGAAGAGGTTTGGTTTCCCTATTCACTGCAGCAAACAGAATTTGGCATAAACATTTGAATGTACTCACTTAACTGCTGATCCATCTATTGAAGTTTCATTAGGGAGCCATGTGCATTTGCAAAGGATGAATGGTTTCATTAGCACTGAGACTAATAAACTTATAAAAGTTAATAATGTGAATATGTTTGATTTGGAATTATGCACATAGACATTAAGAATCACAAAAAGGCAGGCTTAATAATGCCTAGTTTTTTTCTAGACTTACACAGCTGGGGTGTTTTTTCACTTTTATAAGACCTTTTAACAAAATACCCGCACTGATTTCTTTCACATGTGGCCCTATGATATTATCAACAGGTTCTAGTATTACATAAGGACTTTGATCTAAAAGTACAAATTTTGCCCCCTCTAAATATTATTTCCAACATGGTTTGCTATAGGTTTTTTGATTCCTAATTATAATAATTTTCATCATTAATAGATCAAGGTAAGAGCATCAGAATTGTGTTATAGTCAAAGCACATCCATTTTGAAGTGCCTATAAAGGCACAGAGGTCATAGGTAGCCTTTATGTATTCCTTTCCGTGAAGACTCCCAGAAAACTTGCTAAGATATCCTCCGTGTTCAAAACCCCAATTTAGCACAACATTGCTCTTGCATTAATCCCTGGATCAGTTTGGTTGTTGGCATCTAAGTGACACAGCACACTTTGATGGCATTTTTTCTTCAGCATCATCATCAGAAAAAAAAGTATGTTTAATTTTCCTCCCTCTCCAGCTTTTCTGACGCCAGTGTTACCTGATCACCTCAATCCACTGCACTGTCTTTGTTCTGATTTCCATCTCTGAATATTTATGATGAGGTCTGAGTAATCAGCTCAGCCTAGGAGCCTGACTTGGCAGCTGATCCCTAATGGTTACCCCAAAACTTGTAGACATGTACCATTCTGTTTGTTTTACATGTGGAAAATTAATTCACAGTTATTGAAGTTACTCAATTACAGGGTGAAAGTAATGAAATATTGTGCAGAAAGCTCAACGTTAGGGCTGCAGCTGACAGCAGTACACTGGTTTCAGTACAGGATGCTTAGATGGCTACAGGTATTTTAGGACCTCAGTTCACTGATGAATTTAGTTCATGGGTCCCTGAACCATCTTTCAGTGAATGTGAAGGGCCTAAATCTTTTATCCATCTCTAAAAAGTTTCAGCAGAGATAATTACAGTGAGAAGGACCCTTTCTAGCCTAGACAGCGTGTTTTACCCCAAATCTGCAACACTATGACTGTGTAAGTCAGTATCACTGCCTACATATCTTTCCTCTCCATAGGGAGACTATCAGTAATTGCAACACTTGTGACAAAGATATCTGTCTCCTGTCACTGGGACCTGGCATGAGACCACATCAGGTTCTGCCACAGAGGGCACTGAGTGGTGTGGGGAGGAACAAATGCCAGGCACATGCATCTGTCCACCTCTGAATCGAAGATGTATGGTTAAAGAATCTGTTGCCAATAACTTGAGTCACCATCTATTTTCTTTCATCACTTTCTTTCTATTAGAAAGAGAACTCATCTATGACAAATCTATCAGTGGCTCCATTCTTAGACTTAACTAATAGCAGGGCTGCAGCTGCAGGAATTATAAATACATCTGGCTTTGTGCTGCCTGGTACAACACTGTATCTGTTATTATGATCTGACATACATCCTAACATCTCCTTCAGGTGCTGGCACATCATTTACAATAATCTCAGGTAACTGATGTTGTGACACCTCTCCTGCATGTGTGCTAGGTTCCTGTTAAACGACCATAAAGTGAGCTACAAAAAGAAAACATCAGAAAAGAGCAAGACCAAATTCAGACCTTCTGTAAATAGGTGCAACTCCACACACATGACATATTGCAGCTTGCAGGACAAGACAGGGATTTGGCCTGCAGGGGTATGTGTTCTTTTCATATAATTTTTGCTAACTAGAGGAAAACCAATACTCCTACGCTGCTGTAATTAATAGAAAGTATGCTGATTGAATGGCTGTTGCCTAAATTATCCTCCCAACTCTGCATTAGTTGCCACTGAGAAGCAGTAGCGATGTGGGGCATTGTCTGAAACAAGGGATACAGTGAGAAATTTTGGGATCTATTCAGAAATGAAGCAAAAAAAATTACTGATCTAAAGTTTCACTTTGGATTGAACAGAATGTGAACGGTTTCCCTTAAAACTGAAAGCAGGAAAAAATGGTATTGTATTCACTCACTGACTTGACCCACAGCTACAGGCTTTATTTCAGATATGAAAGGTCTAATCTAGCCTAAACTAGAAAAGGAATTAGGGTGATTTCCTTTATTCTTGAAAGTTGAAAGATATATGAAAAATCTAAGAACCAGCAGATCCAATATAAATTCCCTTCTCTGCCTGAGAGCAATCCCCCAGCTCCAGCCTCCACTTGGGTATGTGTGCTCCCACACTGTCCCCTTGACACTGTCCCACTTCATACGAATAAATAGACCAGTGAGTCTCATTTTAAAAATAAACAACTTTTTTTGGCATGCAAACTCTTTCTTCAAGACCTGAAGAAGGGCTTGTGTGTCTGAAAGCAGACCTCTGGGATTTTTTCCATCCCAACATCTGTGGGATATCCTTTTGTCATCTGAAGGAGAAGGGAGATCCCCATGTCTCCCATCAAAGGGGAGTGCACTGGCTGATGGGGACTTTGAGCAAAGGACATGGGAGTATCCCTAGCTCTGAAGTCACTGCTGCTTGCACTGCAGCTCTAAATCAGTCCTCCTCTTTTCCCTTGAGGAAAGGAGGAACAGACCTCCAGACCTAAGTACTTGGGCAGTGCAAATTAAACTTGCCATGTTGCATAGGGATAAGTGAAATACTGCATTTTAAGAATTTTCTACCCACCCAAAATTATAATTATTTAACAACAATAATAGCAACAATAATGCTAACAGTAATTTTGCACATGTTCCAGGGGTAACTACAACCTCTGAGGATTACCTCACAGTGAAATTCCTGTTCACAGGAGCTGGTGAAGTTGCTTAAGTATGAATGATGCATATTCTCAGGCATGGCTAGAAACTCAAGACAGCTTCTGAAAACCTTTCCCCTGGCTTCTGGATCCTTCTAGAAACAGTACCTGTGATTTTGGTGGGGGGAAAGGCAGCAGTGCAGAGCATCATTTGGTGCTGGTGGCAAGGAAAAGTAGTGGCAGTGAAGGCCAGAGCCAAGGAAAGAATGAATCCTGGCAAGGGATATGTAACAGTGTTTGGAGTGTGGCTTGGTAGGGGCAACTTCTAACTGTGCATCTGGAAATCGGTTGTGTTTTTAGTAACCAGTATGTCAAATCAGCCTCTGGAAAATGCTGTTTGAACAAGTTTCAGAAATTTCCTTGTGTCGATGAACCTGAGATTTTTCAGGGCTCATGACTCAGTGGAATTAAGGCAGATTTTCCCAGTGACCAGTTACAAAATCCCTTGTCAGGCCAACATCTAGCTCTACATAAAAGTTGTAAGCTTATTTCTGATTCAGTAAAGTGTATTTTTTCTTTGCCATGTTCTCAGAAAATGCTGAAAAATATTAGATGACATATTAGAAAGACAGCTGCCCTAAAGTCTCCCAACAAAATTCTCTCCTAGAAAGGCAGTTAATGTAGCTTATTTCAGCACATTTAAAACCAGGGCAAAATTCTAAGCAGTCAAGCTGGAGGTTTATAATGAGAAGTACTGTGCAAATTTTGCTGTAGGCAACCTTTTCAGATCTATCAATAGTACAGTTAAACACAAATTGACAGATGAAACTTTCAGGATGGCCTTATTAACAAGTGAATTAGACAAAGTGAAATCATACTGAAAAAGCTCTCCTTTAGCATGTTTTTCAAAACACCTGTATTTTTGTTTACCAGCCTCCAAATTCAGCATGTTGCCACTTTTCTATACCTCAGAAAGCCTCAGATAGATTTATACCACATTGCATGTGAACTGTGAGGAAAGGTGCTATCAGTGACTATGGGCAAAATCCTGCCCATACATGTGTGCATGAATCCTGTTGGATTTAGTGGAGTTTCACATGCATAAATGAGAGCAGGGTCTGGTCCTTAATCTGATGACATTTTTTCTGTACAGCATATCAGGTTAATAATAAAATGGCATCTCTTCATTTCTGCATGCAATTTTTTTGAAAGAAATAACTGCTATGTCTTTGGATCAGGTGTTAATTATTCCCAGTAAGGTTTGGTGGGTAACTAGTGATGCAGATATCAAACCACCCACTCTCTTTGTAGATGAAGGGAAAGTATCAGGAGGATTTCTGCTGAAGTATTCATCACATCTCAAGTCTCAAATTGTCCAAACCATTCAATTATAACACTTCACTCAATGCATGTCAGCATGTCTGGCACTGTGTTTCAAGAACGAGTTGAGCTGGATTTCTCAAAGAGGCAGACGTTGGCTTGTCCCCTTGAGGGACAACAGAAATAGAGTCTATTGGCTCAAAGTTGAGACTGCTTCCTGGATCAGTACATGGGAACTATGGGAACTATTACAGCTTTCTAACTTTGTAGCCTCCAGACTCAGTTCACGCATACATATGTAAAAGGCTGAGATTTCCTGTGGTAACAGCACAAGCATACTGTTTGCTACTGAATAAATAGGTAAAACACCAAACTGATGAAGACACGATAAACAGGTCTAGAGATGTGGGTCCTATCAGTACAGGTCTAACCCTATCCTCACCATCTTTTTAATGGTAAATGGAAGCTATGCCCAAAAGAGGAGATGAAATCCTTTGAGTCCTTCGAGGGTTATATGAGATTTTGTTGTTAACTGCAGTGATACAATACATCACTGTCAGGAAGTGGTAGCCCTGGATTATGGTCACTGATAATAAAGAAGGTTTTCAGAGGGAGATGGTGGACACCATGTCTATTATGTGACAGAAAAAAAAAGGTGGCCAGAAAACTTTTAAGCGAATGGGGACATCACACAAGCAGAGACCTCCTTAAG
The DNA here is from genome assembly GCF_000695815.1 of Acanthisitta chloris. Taxonomy (NCBI): domain Eukaryota; kingdom Metazoa; phylum Chordata; class Aves; order Passeriformes; family Acanthisittidae; genus Acanthisitta; species Acanthisitta chloris. The sequence continues at coordinate 192,294 of NW_008662165.1, forward strand.
CTCTTTGAGTTTGCTTTCTGTGCTGGCCTGGGTTGCACATGTTCCCAGAGCAACGAAAAGGCTGCTCACAGGGTTTTTCCTGTTAATGTTCAATTTGATGTATCAATATAGTTCTGCTTGCACAGGCTATAATGAGCTCAAGATCATAAAGCTCTTATCAGCAACCCTGTTTAACTTTACATGTAGCTTAGATGATTCAGTCTCCTCTTTACTCTCACTTCAGTCAGTTTTGACCTGAAGCTGTGGAATGACATTGGTGAAAATTAGCAAGGTCAGTAAATATCACTCAGGATAATATTTCTAACCCCCTCAGCTGAAATTAGCCGATATCAGAGTCTGTCTTTGTGAGCGCCATCCACGGTGCAGTCATGTTTGTGTCATCTTCCTTATTTTTGCTATGAAGCCTAACTGTAGAAGTATTTTGACTATTAAAAATAAAAGGCAAAGAATTGTTTTCAGAAAGCCTTGTATCTGTAGGCAAGTCAGTTAGTGTGCAGGATGGTAGTGCTAACATAGAGCTATTTCGTCTGGCAGCTGCTTACTAATCTAGCCCGTAAAAATGAAGGCTGAACATTTCAAGCAAGTGCTAGTCATGCTCAGAAACACAGGGAGGTACATGCATGAATTCTGAAACAACAGAACACACTTGCATCTGGCCTCTTGTGTGAGCAGATGAGTTCAGATCTGCCTGCCCATGCCTGCAGATGTGAGTCCTGAGTGATTTAGGAGCACATACCCCATTAAGACAAATTCCCACCCAACCAGCTCAACTACATTAAAACCTATGCACAGGCTGTGTAGAATCAGTTGCCAGCCTGACCTGGTTGTCAAAATGGTGTCTCACACTAAGGCTGTGTTTGTTACCACACATTTGTGCTACTGGGGAATTCAGTATACCTGGTTCACAAGCATGATCGGCTAAAATGGTACATTTTTAATTAGGAGAAAAAACCCAACAAGACAACAGACATGTGAGGGCAGTTTTGTTGAAAGCTAAATTGATGATGAAAAGCTTTCACCTTTTGAAACCATTCAATAGCCAGGTGTTTTGTAGTGGTTATTCAGTGCATTTCACTGCCGCGTGTCAGTATTACTTAGCACTATCACATTTACATCAAGTCAAATGCTGTAATGCAGAGAGTATCACCATAAGGAATGAAATGTGTCAGCCTGCATATAGGGATTCTTGCGAAATATTTGCCTTTCAAAAATCCTGCAGCTTTTACACAAATTCTTCTCACATGTTTGCTACCCTAAAATTCACAGGTAATTACAATGGGATGAATAATCCACATTAATCAGGTAAGCAGGTATTTGAGATCCAGCACATCTCCTATCAGACAATGCACATGAAAATACAGTAATTGAAGCTGCTGAGAGAATTCCCCACTGACAATGTCTATGTAAATCCACTGTAAAGAATAATTCTACGATTATGTAAAATTTGAACAAGTCCTTTTATCTTTAAAAGAATGCTGCACCCTATTTCGCTTAGCACACCAATCTGGAGGCCTACAGAGTAAGAAGTGAATTGTCACAGGGTCCAATCCTATGGGATTCACACAGAGCCAAAGCCATTGCTGGTGTAACACCAGTGACTACTCTTTAGTCCAGCTGTCATCTTCCTGCAGAAAACTCCTCTGAATTAATGTAGCGTATCTGTACTGGGCTTCACAGTCCCCTAAAGCTCCTTGTCTTCCTCTACCCCTCTGCCACCCCACATGTCAGTATTTCTTAGTGTAATCTTTCTTTCACTTCATATCTTTATTGTAGCAACTTTCTGTCTGTATTTCGGTTACTTTTGTACGGCCAGACTCTTGCATTTACTCAATGTGATTCAACTCTTAGATGACATGGGAGGGTCAGTGTATTATAACCCTATTCTAGTAGGCACTCTGGCCTTAGCAGAGTCTCCCTGAAAGGAGAAATTGCCAGCAGGGAGCTCATAAACACCTTGAAATGGGACCACAAACCCAGCAGGTGAGTCAGGAGCTTTCTAAGCTCCAGCAGAAGAAATGCCACAGGAGATGGCACTTAAAGGGACATTTCTTCTTATTAGGATACTCAGTCTTGAAACTCATAGCTGACATTTCCTGGAGTTTGGGGCCCTCTGTACTGGAAAGGGAGGTCAACATCCTGAGCCCTTGGCCTAGCTGTGTAGGAGGGGAAATGTGAAAGGGGTTTCCCCTCATTGTCAGAAAGTATGTGCACCTCTGCTTTTCATCTCTCAGGCGAACACCGCTGTTTCCTCATGCTGTGCTTTGGGAGCTTGTGTTGAACATCTGGCAGGCCACAGAGAGGGGGTGTGACAGGCAGGTATTTGTTTGGCTTGCTGTGCATCACAGTATGAGATTGTCTTGCAGTGAAATCTGAAGTTTCATCCTGTTTGAGGGAACATTCATACAACATTTTGACAAATTCTGCCCTGTTCTCTCTTGTTCTGTATGTTGTAACCACAGGCCTGGGAGTCACATGATCTTATTATGGCTTGGGGTGAGAGACACTAGCCATGCTTCATGCTAGACATCGGAGGACCTCACAGGATTCTGCTGTGGTCAAACAGGAATTGTGAAGTTCTAAATGCTGAACATAAGAGACGAAGCAGCACCTGAAAAGTTTTCTTTGTATCTAAAGCCTTTTCCCAGAAGCAGTATGCCACACAGGAGCAAGGGAGTGTGACACACACTGGAGAGATGTAGGAAGTCCAAAAAGTTTCTTTCTCTACCTGGTAGCCAGCTTGCTGCAGCTAAGTTCAGATCGCAGAATCACAGAATGGGTAAGGTTGGAAGGGAACACATGGGTCATCTCGTCCAACCTCTCTGCTCAAGCAGGGTTTTCCTAGAGCACATTGCACGAAATGAGCTTGTATTGTGAAGACTACTCAACAGTCTTGCCACTACTGCTGCACAACCTGGCCAAGGAGGCAGGGAAGAAGCATGGCCCCACTTCTCTCTTGGCATGTGTTTTCAAAGAGAGCTGTCTGTAGGAGCAGTGTACTGCCTTATCTTTGAAACAGGGACAACAGCTGATCCTTCAGGAGACCGTGACAAAAATATTAAATATAAAGCTAATAAAATAAATCACAACTTTGTTAAAAGGCACATGGACAATTCTCAGAGAGACTTTCACTCATCATCCTAAACTTGCCATTTTAATATATGACTTTGCTGTAACAGTATGTATATCTGTTAGCAATTGTCACATGAACTTGTCGTGTCAATTATCCCATATACCATGAATACACCATGTGTGGTATCGCGTGTAGTCTTAACTGGGATAGAGCCTAAAAAAGCAGTGCACTCCTGCAGCAAAAAATCATCTCTCCTTTTCACATGTTATCAACTTAGCCATCTTGGCTACAAGTTATGATTAAATAAATAGAAAGAGGAAGAAACTGTTGTGCTGTGGTAGTAGTTGAAGTTTCTTTGGTAAATGGGGGAACTGTCCAGGATGTACATTGATAGTTATTAAGACAGATAACTCATCAGACAGCAGGTTTGTGAAGAAGAGAAAATGCACCAAGAGAAAACAATAGGGTAGACATATTATTCTCAGAAAAATATCTGGTGTAAGCATAAAGCATTAAAAGACGTAAACCAAAGTGTCATAATCTGGCCAGAGACATATGAAACTGAAATCAGTTGGTTTATTCAGGTACATAAGGACACAGTCAAGGCCCAACGTTCACACTGATATTCTGTATGCTGCAGATCATTGCTACCTGGAGTACAAAACAAAAAAAAAAACCCTGTGAAAAACTGAGGTTTGTAACAGAACTCTCTCACCTACCTTTCACCAGAGACTGCCTGCTGGGATGTTGTTCTGTAATACCGGCAGCATTGGTGACTTCTGCAGCTTCACATCTTTGGATTAAGTATACATAATGACATATCACTGCAGCAAGGCTTGAATGATACAAGGAATGCAATAACCCACTGCCCAATGCCTGTGCTATCCAGGCAATGCAGTCTGTGCTGCATGCATGCTGCAATGCCATCCATGTGCTCTTGGAAACAATGATCAAGTCTGTTACAGCCAGAAAAGCCTGCCAAGGCCAGCAGTGACAAAATCACACTAACATAAAATAGATTAAGCATATTTTTATCCTATTTTTGAAAATTTTTCTTTTTTTTCTTTCCCCGTTCGTGACTCATCTGCAGCCTGAGCTTTTTCATCTTCCAGCCAGCTACAGTGATCCTCTGGGAAAGTGAATAGTTCCACACACACGGCTCCTGCTTCTCTCTCCCCTGCAACAAATAAATACCATCAAGTCCTCTAATTTACTTCAGAATCACTTTAAACTTTAACCTGCTAATGTATTTTTAAAGGGGTTCTGAGGTAAAGCTTGTGCATATGTGTACATGCATGTTTGTGTGTGCGCAAGTATTTCTGCCTGCTGTCCCAGACAAAGCCATGTCTACATAATTTGGTTAGCAGCTTCCCTGAAATGACTGTAATGCCCCTGAAGCATTCAGGCATCATAAACTCCTCATATCACAGATGGACCGATTTTGGAGGCAAGAGGAGATCTTCAGGTGTGTGAAACTCTTTCTGGGCCTAATTCACATGGGCAGCCAAAAAACTAGGTTTATCAAAAATGTCTGATTGTTAAAAAATTGTTTAGCTACTATAATTACAGCCAAGTATCCCTCTGTATTCCTTCCTCTTAGCAGATGCTGCAGAATGAAAGCATTCCTAGTTTTGCCCCATGTTTTCTAGCCCACTTTTCAACACTAATTTCTACTTATCATTCTCCTGCCCTGTCACTGAATTCTTCCACAGTCCTTTTGCGGGGACTCATCCATGAGGATCCTTACTTGCATCTTTAGTGCTTTTAAATTTCGGCTTTCCCTTTCACTCTGCTCTATTTCCATATGTCATTTTCCTTTTCTGCCTGTCTGGGAGTTGCTGTACCTAACTCTGTAAAGCATTATCTCTCCATCTCTCTAAAGTGTTTTGTGGTACTTTGTGTGAAGGATGGCATATAAAAATAAATTGTATTGCACTGTATTTTTGGACTGGCATCTAATCTTTACCGAGCTCATTCAGCCTATTTCTGAAAAACATTGGATCTTAAAGACTCTTCTGATCCAATGAATCTTGATGACTTTTCTGATCCTAGAAAAAGACTCCCTAATTTTCAAGTCATCTCCTGACACTAACATAGAGATAGGAGTCAGGAGAGTAGCTTGAAAAATAGGGTTTGGCAGAAAAATATTCTGGGAACTCTGCCTTGTCTATCGTGTATCTTAACCTCACCTCTGCCCTCCACCCCACATTTTACTTGCAAATGTCCACCATGATGAGTGCTGGGGTGGGGGGAGCGGGAAGCAGGCTGATGGTGTACAGCACTCATAGCGTAACAATCCAACAGCTTGCTTATGCATCTATTTGGCTTAGGATGGAAAATTAGAACAGCTTTAATCTGCTAGCAGCATCAAGCAGGGAAGCACTCCCTGGAGTGAAAGCGTTAGGAGTATCACAGCAGGGGCTGATGAGAGACAGGCTGCCACGGTGTCACAGCAAGGCAGTTGTACTCAATGCACAAAAAATCTGGGGTGATAAGGAGGACCCAGGTGACCTGACTGGATATTGTAGGGGGAGAAAGGATAAGCCTTTGTATTGGTCTCTTCTGTAATAGTAAAATGCTTTCAAAAACATACTCCCATATTTTGCTTGCTGTTTGCAAGTCTTTACTTGCCCTTCCTGGTCTTTTACACCCTACCATATCAAAGGTTTGGCCCTTAGCCTATCAACCACAGTATGCATGCGCCCTCCTACTCCAGCATGGGGACCTATTTGATTCAGAGAGCTTATGCATAGGTACAGCCATGACTACATATGAAGTGGTCAGGATTTGGCCTCAGACTGGAAAATGGAGGGAGCAGCAGCCATATCTTTGCATTTGTTATGCAAAGCCCAGATATTTTTGCTTTCTACTAGACAACTCTATTCACAATACTCAAAGGGCAAGACCTGAGCCACTAAGGGAAAATTTGAGGTGTACATGCAGGTATAGCACATACATTTACAAGATGAGAGTTAAGACTTGTGAAAGCAACAAGACATATTAACATCTTCTTACCAAAACAAGGAACTCTGAACTTTGCAATATACAATATGCACTAGCTGAACACTGGAGCTAATACCCAATGCCAAGAAGTGCCTATTTGTGAAGGTTTTTTCATATGTGTATTATACTTTTAATGTATCTGGACAAATCAACATGTACAATAATAAAGCTTAGGTGTGAAAAGTTGATTATTAACAACCTGATGTATGTTTCTGCAAACAGAAAATATGATTTACTGTGTCATGTGTTCATAGATGGTCTTCTCCAGCTTACTTAAAGCTTCTGTTCCTTTTGGGAATACTGGGATGTTACCAGCTGTCAGAGTTCTGCCTCTCTGCCTTGCTGGATGTGAAAATCAGCTAGGACTTCAATTCTAAGCACAAAATCATCCTACTCATTTTACATTCCTGTGAACATGAGGCCTGGAAACCAGCTTACATACAGTGTGCAGCAACACCTTGTCCAACTTTACATAAGATTTACATATGCCACTTCTTCTTGGAATATGTCCAAAATTGTGCTGATGTTTCTCAGTCTCTTTTCTTCTCACTTCAGAGCTGCTGACACTGTTTCTTCCTCAGCTAGTTATTTGGAACTAAATCTGGAAGTGAAAAGACTACCTGCTTCTAAAGCCTTTCTCTACAAAATGCACCTACAAGGTGTCTGATGACAAATAGCGATTATTTGTTCATGTGTTTCTCGGAGGGTGATCTGGAAGGTGGGAAGTTTATTGTCCATATACTGGAAGCATCAGGTGCTTTCTGATACTTTTATGGCCAGCAAGCACCAAACTAATGTGTAGGG
>NW_008662165.1:199182-216379 GCF_000695815.1 Acanthisitta chloris
ATGTATGCTATGCCTCTTTCATCAAAGAAGGTCTAATTGCTTGAAAGGTTTAGAAAAAGCTGCTGGAGTATAATAGCTATGGAGACTTTATTCTTGATCCTTAGCAGAGACAACAGGGATTGGCTGGGTTTAGCAGAAACCTGTGCAAAGTTATTTTAGTATACTGTACTGTCAAACTGTCAATAGCAGTAGAAAAACATCTCTTGTATAGAATGGACTTAATGCATAAACTGTATGGTGTGGAGGCAAGTTCAGCATGCTCAGAAATGGTTACATACACTCATGAGTGGAAAGGTTTCTTTATAGAGCTGTGGCTACTACTGCACACAGGAACTGGCTGGACTGGGTATAGTCCGAATGACTAAAGCACTCTTGAAAATGCTCAGGCAGTTCTCCTTCAAGCAGTTTGTATAGATTAGTTTTAGGAAAAAGCAGATAGTCCGAACTCGCCTGCTTCTAATGATTGGATGGGTGATAGGAGAAGAAACTTTGACAAGGCTAGCATCCAGCAGTATCATCCTGATCCCATGTGTTCATCAATACACTCACAGATGCACTTCAGCATCTTTCAGAGACATTATGCTTTGAGACTCCATCCCAGTCATCAAAATAATGTCACTAATAAAAGATATATTTTTAAATATTTTAATAGTTCATGCAGTATTTCTGAAGATTAATGACACAGAAGACATGGTTTTCCTTCTCCCTTGTACAGGAGTGAGTAAATAATAGTCATCATTAACACACAACATAAAATAATCTAGAAAGGCAGAACATCATAGCTGCTTCATTTACAGATTTTCTGGCTGCTTTTAGTATTGTTGGTTGAACCTAAAACTGAAGAGTTCTTGCTTTGATTGTTTTTCAGTTTCCAGAAGGCCAGTGGTAAATATTTCTACCTCATTTCCAGGAGTGTATGAGTGCTGTCACTGGAGTTCACAGAATCACAGAATAATCAGGGTTGGAAGGCACCTCTGGAGATCATCTAGTCCAATCCCCTACAACGTACATTATAACAATACTAAATTAATATACGGTTAGTACCATCAGGAAAAAAAGGTTTTTTTCTGAATTTCAGCTGATAAGGTGACCTTATCCACTGAGAAATATTGTAGTAATAGTAAACTTCTGCTTTAACAATGTTTATACAACCTTTCCTCTCCTATCAATTAATTTTAACAGGCTAAATTCTAATGAGACCTATCTCTGAACAGGCTTTCATATACAGCCTTCTAAACTATCTTTCTGAAAGTTCTTGCACCCCTGAACGGTCAAGACAAAGTAATTTGGATCACAGTCGATGTGTTTATAATATCAATGAACCATATTTCTCCTTTTGTTTCCAATATATTGCCAATCTTATGAATCCTTTATATTATCTTTTATTAGACTGCATTTAATAGTTATGAGATTTTAAATTAATAAAGGTTGTAGAAACACCCCACCAAGTAATATATCAAAAGCAGTTAAGACTTTTTGTAAGTTAAACCATGTGAAATCAATTAGGCTCAGCTCTTCAAATATATTCTCCACCTAACACCTAGTGATGTTAATACGAAGACTTGTATCCACCTTCAGCATCTGATCCTAATGCGCTGAAGTTAGTAGAAAAACCCCAGTTGATGGCAGTTAGCTGTGGTTCAGGCTGTCATTGTTGGAGAGTAATAAATCCACCCGAGCAGATGTGTCTGAATCAGGAGACCAAGCATCTATAAGGACCTCTCCATCTGGTTCTTCATGGTAGAAATTCCTTCATCTTGTCTCTTTTTCACAAGGAACATCAGCTGTATCCATGGTTGTCACGTTGTACTTTGTTTTACGATCCCTTTGTAGAGTGGCTCATATGCTAAAGCCAGACTGAAACTAAACACGTGTTTGACTTCACTCAGCAATGTGAGAGTGTGAATCCTCAACCAGGCATCACCTTCAAAACTGTTATTGAGTAATTAATCTATAATAGTGCAACTGGCAAGAAAATAGCTTTAACAAAGGAATTTGCAGTTACATGTCCAGAAAACAGTAAATGATTTATTATTTCACTCTTAGCTGAAAGCAAATAATCTTTGACTTGACAATAAGTTACCTGGTTGGAATAGGAGATGCTTTAGAACTAAAACAAATCTTATCATTTTCATCCAGTCAAGAGCCCAAACTTACATCAGAAAATAATTAAAGAAATACCAAAGGCTGGAGATAATCTGGTTGAGGATGGACAGGACTGTATTATTTATTATCAGCTAAGGTACTGTTATCTCTAAAGCTATTGTAATTGTTATTATTATTGACTTTATGCTTTGAAAGAAGTAAAACTTAAGCTCCAGAAGTCTAGAGTGGAAGCTGACCATCTGAACTCTCTTTGGCAAAGATCACAGTAAACAATTTGCCCTGTTTCTATATGTATCAGTTGTCTCACTGAGCCTTTTTTCTATCTCTAGGCCTGGCTATGCCACAGAGAATATTGTTTGCCTGTTGGATTAAATGAATGGAAAAGGGCTGTATATACAATGATTCTTTCACCCAAGATTGTGTTCAGGCTGCCCAGTGTATATAACAGCTCACAACAAGATGTTCCTCCTGGTTAAGACATTCCTCTGAATTTATGGAGTGTCCCTGAAACTTGTGACAATATTACATGAAAAATGTAATTGTACATAATTAATGTAAACTTTCTTTTATTTTTCGTCAGTAGGTTCCTTGTTGGTCTTTGTCTCTTGGTCTCGGGACAAAATGTGCTGATTGAGTTGCAAAGTGTGAACTAGACAAAGTCCTGAAAATACTGCCTGCATAACCCATGTCCTTATTAGAGACAGAAATCACTATGGTTTGTGTGCATCTGCACACAACGTGGAGCTTGGGGTATTTAATTGGGTTTATACACACAACGTTTATGCTAGGTATCACTGAAATATGAGACAAAGTGGGTGTCAGTCCTAGTCAAACTGACTGTAGAAGGCTGATTAACAGGTTATCTGGGTCACAGTTAATCAGTATCTGGCATAGCAAATATTCCGTGTGTTTACTTTAGTTCTCATACTGTTACACTGATCTACTTTTAGTTTTGCGTTTGCAGTCCTTGAATTTGTGGAATTATTGCATCTTTTCCACACTTTATTAGCTCGTATGTTGAGTAGAACCTTATACTACTGTTCATTTTCATAACATTTTCTCATTTTAGCAGACACCAAATAGGGAAGTGATATATCTGCTAGGCCTTGTCAGCAGATCCTTGTGGTCCATGTTCACCTGACACCAACACAGTTGAAATCATCATGAAAGTAGAGCTGACTTACAGACAAAATAAATTCGTTAGTGATCAACCAGCTGAATTTTCAAAGTGAGTCTGCTGAAACTGAGATATTCAGAAAGGAAAGAGCACAGGAGTAAAAAGAAAAAGATAATTCTTATTCTGTTTGGTTCACCTGTGTTTTCTCTGTGTGAACCACATAATGTGCATTTTCATCTCAGGGCAGTAGGAAAGTTTATTTTGATGATGAGGACTTTGCTGCATATACTGGTTAATATATAAGTATATAAGCAACTTTTAGTTTTCATAAACTGGTGGCCTTCAAAAAGCACCCTCAGTCAGTACCATTGATGCAAACTCCTTTAAAGCTCAAAGTTCAAGGACTTTTCGAGCCTATTTGTGTGACTTGTGATATTGCAGAGCAGAAACAGGAATTTGGCTATCGTCTGGATTTCATTTCACAATCTATATATCCCAGCACAAGTAGTCACAACCAAGAAATCCATTACAAATTCATGGCCTGTAGAGCTTCACTGTTCAACTGACAACATTTATCATGAGCTCTTTGCAAAATCATATGAGATTTCATAACAGGTGTCCACTTCTCACAGGTCATCACCACTGTGGCCTGTGTCAAAATCCATTATACAGTAGCTGAAAGCTATACATACGTGTTGCCAGCTACCTCCTTTTGCAATGTGTAGTGGAATGCAGTGAGAGATAAGCAGGAGACACAAAGTTTAGATGCGAACTTTCCTTTGCTTCTGAATTTCACCCCCACAGTTGAAAATAAGATGGCAGGATGGAATGCAGAGCTCTCTTTTCAGTCAGCTTTCTGTTGTGATACAAAGAGGTGGGGGGAGGGGGTGGAGGAAGTACCATGAGCATAGAGTTTAAATAAAAATCCAACACATTATATTATTGTTTAGTGGCCACTTTTAAACAAAACATAACTATATGAAATTCCATTCATTCTTCCTGAATTTTGTTCTAGTCTTGTCAGGCTGGGCTGCTCTGATGTGTAATGAGTCTCTTATCTGACATTTCCTATTGTCCCTAGTGGTTGTAAAATCATTACTCCCGAGAAAACAAAGTTTACATGTTGATAAGTGGTGAAGGGAAGAATAAGGCTGTGATGAGAAACTGCAGCTACTCTTCTCACTTCTCTCTCATGCTCTGTTTCCAACAGGAATAATTCACATTCTTGTAATTTAGAGAAAACTTTCCAAGTCCTCTGTTTGGGAACATATTTCAGTTTCTCCTGGGAGGTGAAAGCAGTTTGCTGTGAAATGCTTCAGAGTCTCACAGTGACTGATTTTCTGCTTCCTACTCTTGGGGTAGAATCAATGACGGTGGGGTAGGTTCCAAAAAATGTATTGGAACAGGAAAAAAAAGACAAAAATAGTTGAACCCATTTAATAGCTGTGATATCATTTTACTGGCTTGCCCTGTCTGCAGGGCATATGTCAATGGTTGATTTTGTGCTTGGAGCACCAAAGGAATGGTCTTTCAAGGCTGTTTCCATCCCAATATCAAAAAGGGCACCCCAGAGACAGCTGTCCCCAGTGTGATTAACCACTAAAATGGTACTTGCAAACAGGGCGATGAAAACCTCTGAAGTCTGCAGTAAAGTGACAAGGCTTAAAGTCACCTTGAGACCGGGAAAAAAGATTCCTAGAATTGGGACAAAATATGTGGATTATTTATATGAAATATAATCCAACAATATATTAAGAGTAATACTGGAAAGCATCCTTATTACGTTGAGCAGCTTCTTAAAAACTGGATGGTTTAAAACGTTTTAGCTTAAAATGAGCATATAAACAGTGCTTAGGATCTGAAGAAAGGAACATTAATTCATTCTTTTCAGGTTCTTAATGCACACATGCATTTGCATTGCATTGCCTATGCAAGAGAATTATCTGCTAAATTAGCAAACAATACTTGCTCTGTCAAATCCAGTTTTCACATCTTAACTTGCAGTGATGGTCTTTCCCAATTGGACCTGCATCAGCTCCTATTATCACAAATGTCAAAGAAATAAGTTCTGGAGTATACCACAGCCTCCAAAAGGCTTTGGCTTTCTCAGGCCAATAAAACTCCCAAGTGAAAGTCTTGTCCCGCCAACCACCCCACATTAAAATTCGGGTTCTACACCTCTGAGAGCTTCAGATGAACCTAATTATTATGGTGTTGTACAGAAGAAGAGAGACACATATCAAAATTTAGAGACAAAACGAAATATCTTTGATAAATGGTGAAGTTTAAGGAAAAGCCAGTTTTGGTGATTCATGGTGTAAATCTCTGAGTACCACCAAAAATGTATCTATCCAGTTTTTCCATGATATAAAGGGCAACAAGCAGTTTCCATTATTCTGCCTTGGGGACCTTGCAAAGGAAAAGCTTTCTTTCCTAAAAACATGTCTCAGTTTAAATATGATTCTTGAAAACAAATACTATCAGCAGACCTACCTCACCTATCTTCTGCTAGTGAACCTGTCATTTAACACCAGTTTGTTTTGGAAATTCCAGTTATCCACCTCACAAACAAAATAAGTAAAAGATTCCCAAGAGAAACACTATTTTGCAAGAATGAAGCCTATATGCTTCTCTCCATCCCTGTTGTTTCATATGGCTATAGCATTAGAAAGTATCTAGAAACCATGCTGCTCCACTGTCCCACAGATGGGACCCCATCTAAAGATCTTGCTCAAGTGACCCATGGACCATTTTCCTGCTGGCAGCAGCGCTGTGACACTGTGCCATTCCTCCTACCCCGAAAGAAAAAAATTGTTTTCCATACCTCAAGCAGTCAGAGGCAGTCAGTTTGAATAGCTGTTGCTCCTCAGTGTAGGTGAGAAAAAAGGAAGAGAAGAACCAAAAATAGCACCTTCTTGGAGAGCATGCAGAGTTTGATTCTTCTACAGTGTGCTATATCAATGCTGCTCCACAAAATGGCAGTTGGCTGGCAGGCAGCAGCTTTTGAGAAAGATGAAGTGGTACTCCTTGGAAAATTAAATAACTGCTATGGAGCTGCAAATCCTGCAGTGTTGGCTTCCAAAATGTTAGCTTGGGGTGGGGTGAGGTGTGGAGGGAGTGTTGTCGTGCGGGGCGCGATAGCCTCAGAGACATCTGCACAGGAAAGGAAGGAGATGTGGAGCTGGGATAGGATCATGTAGGTGCTGCTCTGAAGCCTTTCAGCCTGGTGCTTTTAGAGCAGTCCATTTTTCCTGCTCCAGCTCCTGAACAAAGCAAATTAATGAAGTGCCATTAGTTGACTACTTAATGTTTCAAGCATCTTCCCACCTTACACGTATTTTTTTTAAGCAAAACTCAGACATGACCAAAAAACACATTTAACTTTTAGCTACTTTTTGAGAAAATGAAAAGTAAAGGGTGAGGAGGAGAAAAGCAACATTTTCAGTACTGTTTTTGTTTTAATTAAATGTAATGGGTCTGTTTCCAAGATTTACACCAATCTCTTGTTCAAAGTGGAAAATGGCACAAATTTCACAAATTCCATCTTAAAATGACCCTGAAATTAATAAGCCTGTGATGTTGATGAAGTGTTACAGATTTTTATTAGGCAGAATCTGAACTGCTTTTATTTCATGCTCCTATGTCTTCATACCTGTGTTGGGTGCAGCACTCAACATGAAACTCTGAACTCAGTAATTATAGCTAAAAATTGTGACAGAAGGTTTTAAATTTCAGAGCAAAAAAAGAAGCAGAGAAATGTACTATAGCCATATGAAAGACACAGTAATTTTGTTGTTGCTTGAGAAATCCCAATGAAAAGATGAACTTGCACTTGGGTAAAAAAAAAATGTGGAGCAGAATTTGGCCCTGTTTCTTGGAAAATCTGCCCTTAATTTAGCCAAGAATAAGGATGTCTCCTTTCTAAATGGATGGGGTATAGCAAATCCACTAGTGTGAGAAGAAGCTTGTATAACATTTTAGCTACTGGGCAATATATTCTCTGCTAAGAGAAAAAAATCTTACAGTGCCTCCTTAAGTGCAAACAGAGGTAGCCAGCAGACAGTGTACAACATGTGTAACTCTGGGCACCGAGAACTTTGTGAGTCTGCCAAAAACTCATCTCATTAGTGCGCTTTGCAGCTGTAGAACAACCATTTGGCTGAAATGATGTAGATTGAACATAAAACCGTGTCCTGGAGGTGGAAGGCCCAGTGGAGGGAGTATGCAGGAACGTCATGCACCAGAATGATGTTCTAGGAATTCCCTGGTCAGGGTACGAAAATTCATCTGCACATCTTGATACCCAGCTTTGACAGGAAAAGGTATATTCACTGCAATGAGATCTTTCTTTGCAGCTAGCTCAATCCTGGAACTGTGAGGCTGGAGCAGTACATCTTTTATACATAACACTCACAGACCTGATATACTTGCATCAGGAAGGAAATTAAGACAGCTGCCTGTCCCATAGGAGCACAAATTAAATGCTGAAGCCCAATACATTTATGCAATGTTTTATACACTTCCAAAACACAAAAGCTGTCAAGTCACAATTTTGGTGGTTTTTGAATTGTTTCTTATACACTGTCAGGGTTTCATGCACTGTTCTTTACATTTAAAGAAAGCAACACAGACTGATTTCTGACATGCACCCTCCTATCACATCTATCAGTGCAGTACACTGAGTGTTAAATGAATGTCACCACAGAGCCTCTCTCTCTCTCTCTCAAGTTTTAAATTTCCCTTGCTAGTGTAAAACTTAATGAAAGCCCTGGAGTATACAATAGCATTTTGAAAACAGGAATTTGTGACTGCTGTGAATCATCACTCACAGCAGGGACCCAGAAATGTGAATTGTGGGAGGAACAGGCTCAGTCCCCCTCTCTTTTTTACTGGGAATTTATTACAGGCGTGTCATTATTTACAATGCACCATTCACATCCTCTAAAGAGCCAATAAACTGGCTGCTGAATATGCATTTTGCTCTGTGGTGAACACAGATGTTTCCAGCTAATATCCATTTCATTTAATTTCTTTTCTTTAAAAAAAAAATCTATCTTGCTATTTCTGTAGCAGCTGGGTAACTATTTGCCAGTCTTCGGTTTGGGAATCACTCCTCATATTTATTATAGTTGGTGCCATTTGTGTTGCTCACAGTGAAGGTCTGTCCATATTACCAGTCTCTGCCTGTGTTTGCAAGGGTACCAAATGCAGTTGCTAGAATTCTCTCACAGTTTAAAAAAAAGGCCGCTTGAGGATTCAGTACAGGTTCAAATTTCACTAATGATATTTGGCAAAAATAACGTCAGATGTTTTTATGTTCTGAGTGCACGTCAGAAACCACTGGTGTTTGAGGGGGATTTGTTTTGATTTTGCATTCCTGTGAGTAAAATATATTGTTGATTCACAACTGACAGGTTGGTCATTAATTTACAGTCCCTTCATGTATTAGTAAGAGAAGGCATAGGGAATGATGGTGAACTGTAAAAGGTTTGGATAATCATTCCCAACTTTAGATACTTATCTCTGCTAGCACTATCCCCTGGGAATGCAAAACTGACCTGCCATTTCTGTGAAAAAAGACACTCCTGAGGTTTTAGTTTCCTGCATCTTGTCTGGCTGGAATCTGAAAGTTCAAAGGTAACTAATAAATACATTTTTGATTATCATCATCATTATTATTCACAGTCCTATAGCAATTTTTTTAAAACCTCACAAGAGCTGTGTTTTCACACAGTTTGAATATGGATAATGGCTGAGGAGGTGGCAAAGAGGGGCTCACGTTTTATCCAAATCAGATTGTTCAAACTAGATTGCTGTTCTATAAATTCCTCCCCTCCTTGTGGTGTGGAAGGCAGTGTTATTGGGAATCACCAGATGGCTGGTTACAGATGGTGTTATACATTCTATCTTCAATTAGCTCTTGAAGAAGTGCTTATTGTTAGCTGTGGTGCAGTTCTTCCTCCACACGAAAATACTACCACTAAGACCTGCCCTGCCTGAACCCCTCTGACGAGCAAAGCACTTTTAGACTTGAGAGTGAAAGACTTCTCAAAAGCTCTCCCACGAGAAAGCACCAAAAACCCAATGTGAGTGGATGACCTGTGAGTGAGCAGCTTCCTGAAATTTTACCTGCTACTTGCCAGTTATATCCAGTTGAGGAAATAAAATGTTTGGGTCCAGACCATGGGACATGGGCAGAGCCATACAAAAGTAGAATAAAAAGAATATAGCAACCCTTGCAATGTGACACAGCATATCAGGCTTTGCTCTCCCAGTCCAGTCTTCCCCCTCCATCTCCATGTGCACAATCAGTGCTGTCCTGTGCCAGAGCCTGTGTATCTATGCTGAGTGGCTGGGGAAGAGGCAGGAACACTGAAGGCATCAATCCATGTGCTCATGCTCCTGACTCACAGGAAGGACAACTGAATAAGTTAAGATGAGGCAATTCTGCTCAGAACAGCATGCTTGGAGACACTGTCTGCATGCAAAAGAGAGGAACCTGCAGCCCATGTTATAGTGGTCTGGTATAGAAGGTCTGGCTGGATCATAAATGGTAAATTTCTCCTTGTAAATAGCTGGAGTAAGTGCTTTTGTTGGACTGTTTTCTCACCCTTTTGAGGGGTCCTTCCACTTGTAAAAACTCAAGTGAGAAGTCTCCGAATATTTCTATGTAGTCTCCTATATGGTAGGTGTGGAAGCAACCGGAGTTAGTTATTACACTGGGCCAAGTTCTTACCTCCTCTGTCTAGTAGAAACATCAACCTCTGTAGCTGCAGAGTGGTTGCAAGGTGCAGCTCAGTGAAGAATTAGGTCTTCTGCATCTGAAAAATATTAATTTAGTGCATATTTCCAATGAAGGAAAAAACCCATTTGTTTTCCATCAAAGTGTGAAATGAACAAGTACTGAGCGTCATCAGATAGACTAAAGAGTTGCACCTATAAGTAAAAAGCAGGAATCCTCCATTGTCATTGGGAACTGGGTCAGATGGCAACATCTGACAGCAGGAGAAAGGTGAATGCAAGTGTTGGTCTCTCATGCTGCAGTACACACTGCATGAGCAGACCTATGTGCCTGTGCTGAGGGGTCCTTGTCTACCTGGGCCTGGCTTCCCTCTCACACATCATGGTGTCAAAGTGTTTGTGGTCTTTCAGTGATAGTCATGTGCACAGTGTCTTACAAAAATGTGGTTTTTAAAAGATGCTTAATAATTAGCATCAATAAAAATAAATAATCAGGTGTGGAAATTAAATACTACATGCACAGAACAATCCCTAAATATGTATTTAAATGCCAGTAAAAGTTTTACAAGTCCCCTGGTGCCTGTATGATCTGGTGTAACAGTCTCCATCTCCCTGGAGCCCTGTCATGACAGCAGACCCAGTGGGTTTCCCTTTACTTTGACAGGGCAGAGGGTTGGAAAAGACATGGCCACTACCTGTTGCAAAGCAAGTGCCAGCTTGGCTGGCCAGTCCTTAGAGGCCTGTGGTATGTGGAAGGGGCTCCAGAAGGTCCTCTGGGGAAGCAACGTGAAGCAGTGGGGTGAAGGCTGCAAAGTCTGTAGTAAGCAGATACCAAAGTTGCTGGAAAAAGAAGTAATGGGGCCTTCTCATCTACTTCCCTCTCTCATCTTATGGGGAGAGGAACTGCGAGTCAACAAAATCAAAACCAGGCTTTTAAACCCCATTCCTTCTTTAAACAAGGTGTGCTGTGCTTCTTCTCTATTTCATTATTCTTGCTCTTCTGTCTGCTTGCTCAGACCTCAGAGTGATCTTCTTAACCTTTGTAGGAGTAGAGATCTTTTAGATTTTTCCCTTCAGTTTTTAAATGGATTTGAATTTAACCCTAGCAAAATAGTAAAATTTGTTATGTTCATAAGGTAGCTTGTGATTTGGGAAATTCTTGGATCTTGCATATAAGGAAGCAAACATTTCCATACTTTTTTCCTTGGCTGTACTTGATCATCTCATACCTTCTTTTTTTTTTCCTCCATTTTATCCTCTCAAATTTGTCATTTTTCTGCTTTTGTCTGTGTTTCTCCTGATCAAGGCTCATACAAGGACACAAATAACAAGGAAATCACTGAAAAGAGCAGGATTGGAGGTTCAACAAAATCATGCAGGTAACAGTGGTTACTGCAAAAAAGGGGACAAAGGTGGCAAATCTTTCTATATGACTAAGTCAGTAAAGTCTATGTAGGCTACCCTTCACAGCAACCCCATGATAAAGTCTGTTCTTGGTGGCAGGCATTTTGCCTCTTTTTTATCCCCAATTTGCTTCTGTGCTGTGCTCTTCTGCACAGCACTGTCCTGCACAAAGCCTGCACCTCTCTCCCCAGCAGTAATCAAATACCGAGGAAGAAGAGATGAAGTTAGCACAAGGGAAGCAAGTTATGGTAACACAAGTTAATCTCTTTGTTTCAGTTTTGCAACGCTTTCCTAATTTGTCTCTATTTTAATTCACTCACTAGTCTAAACAGAAAATATAAATATAAAGCTGGCAAAACTGTTCCTTTTAGACAACTGCCCAAAGGTCTTATCCAAGCTCATTGAAATCAATGGAAAAATTTCCATTAACTTCAGGAGACTTTGGGATAGTTTCTAAATATGTATTCAGATAGGAGACAACTGCTTTTTCAGGTAGCTAATACATGTTTCTCAGCCTTCCTTAAGGGTCTTTCAAATCAAATCAGTGAAAGAGAATAGAAAAGTTTAAATAATATTAAGGTTAGATGCCTTTAGTACCACTGGGTAATTCAAAGGTTGCTATCTATGCTCTGGGCACAGTATGGGACATTTCCTTTTCTTTTGTAATGGGAGAGAGGCATGAAGGATTGATTTGGACACAGTTTTAACTCTGAAATTTTTTGTCTCTTTGTTTGCCCTCCACTCTGCCTTGTTTACTGATATATGTTTATACAGAATATACAAGTGTATAGGGTTTATGTGGTATGTAGAATATGGTGGAAGATCACATTGTGCTTTTCATCTCTCAACCTGTCAGTGGATGAAATAAAAATTAAAATACATTGGCATTCTCTTCAAAGGAAAAGGCCGTTTTTCTCCATAGATCTTCATTACATTACACTGGATTATATTGTTCTATACAATTAGAGAGTGCCAACAACACTTCCTACGAATGAGCCCTGGCTCATTTCATTCCCTGTGGCCAGCAATGTTTAATAAGTACAAAGCACATGGTTTAACCAGTACCTTCCAGCTTGTGCACTGCAGTATTGCCAATAATTTATTAAAAAAGGGTGAAAGAACTTGTGAGGGGTGTGCATGCATGTTGTGTATGCCACAGCAGGAGCATGTTCCATATAGACAGAGGTCGCCCAGTGCAATACACTGGGGCTGCACTTAACTCAGCATCACTCTGAAGCAGAACCAGGCACAAACCCTAATTAAACCCAGGGTGTGATTCCCTGGAGGGCAGTGATAGAAGGGTCTGTGTACTAATCCAGCCCGTGCTGACTAACAGCAGTGCTGCACAATCACTGCTGTATGAATATATTCTTCTGGCAGCTGCATGCAAACGGCAGTCTTTGCGATTCTGATGACTTTTCATTTTTATGACACTGTGTTTTAGCTTCAGGTGTGAGTGTGAGACTCCCAGTTAAGTGGCTGTTCTGATTATTTTAAGTAGTCACTAATCAAAATGCTGAGCAGAGGGGGACAGAGAAGAAGGGAGAAAAGGGTGGAGGTAAGAGATGTAAAGGAATGTGTGAGAGTTAGAAGGGGAGGGAGCAGGGTTTTGCATCTGATTTTCCTAAGCAGGGCAATTTCTTTAGTGAGAAAGGTGAGCCTGTCAGTACTTGGCCCCTATCTGCTGCAAGTACTTTAACTTCTCGGCAACCCAAATGACGGTTATAGGGAAGGGGAAATGACTGGAAGGTTTCTAGCAGCAGCAGCAGAAGCAACAGCAGAGAAATACATTGTGAAAAATCAGTTTTAATAAAGCCCCAGCACTGACCTTGGAAACATAAGTATTTATATTATTGACTTCTATATGAGGTTATTTGTTAAAAAAAATGGAAAAAAAAAAAAAAGAAAGAAAAGAAAGTCTTTCTGTTCTTGTCTTGAGACCCGAGGAAAAAAATAACTAAAATTAGAGAAACTGGAGATATAAACGCAGTGAGTAGAATAAAGCAAAATACCTCTGGGGTGTTCATCTGCCATAGTAGTCATTTCATATCTCATCTGTTATATGAATGTGATAGCTCCTTCCCTTTTTGATAGGATCATTATGTAGACTCCACAGATTCAATTCCATTTACAAGTCAATGGTGTGAGATTTTATGACAATTCTTTTTACTGGGTTGATTCTGGATGATCTTCCTCTACCAAAAAAAAAAAAAAAAAAAAAAGCTGCTTGTTCAGCTGTGGCACTCCTCTTTTAAAGACAGTGTAATTTTGGTCCTCACACATGAGTGTTCTGGGTGCACCAGACATTACTGTGACAGATCTAATACTGCTGTCCTATTGTGAATATGCCCAGATATTCTTAAGCCCCAGCATTTAAAGGAGAAAGGAGATGATGCTGAAAGGAGATCCATTGCTGCTATGGCTACATGGAGGAACCAATTGCTCTGGGGAGAAAGGGTAGCTGGTTTCAGTTGAACTTGTAGGTCATACCATCACGCAGATGATTTGCTTGTTATGATGTTCAGAGTGCCTCATTCCCTAGACCTTCTCTCAGCCCTCGGTAAGCTAGCTCCATCCTGGAGCTCCGTAGAGCTCATGGAGTGGTGGTAAGCATAGCTCCAAGCTTCACAAAGGAAGATGTGCTCTTCTCTGAGTTTCTTCTCTGCCTGCAGCAGCTGGTCTTGGTCCCAATGTAGGCTAGCAAATAAGTGCCTGGAAAACCTATTATGGAAGGTGTATGTATAGGTCCATGGCGTCGATATGAACACATGCTGTTGGAAGGGTTTTAATTTTGGTTTTTTTCCTGACTGCAAACAGATGTTTCATAGGAGGTGTGGGTTATATACCTTTGGGACAAAAATGAAACCCCGTGCTTTGTGCTGTATAAGTGAACGAGCCGGACTGGTGAAGGATTGGACAGTGAACATTGTCAATATATCACATGCTCACAGTGAAATCTCCTCTGCTTAGGATGCTATTTCTCTGTGTTTATTGTCAAGCTCCATTCTGTCATAAGTAGGATCCACTGGAGTAATCCCCTTTCAATGCCAAGAGCAGCATTGGAAGCCAAGTACCAATGTCCTAAACACAGTAGGAGCTGAAAAAGAAGATAGTCATTTTTGTGGGGCAATGTCAAGTGAGGAAAAAGAACATCCTCTTGATGTTCTTTCTGGCTGTACTTTTCTTTACCCTGCAGAATATAAAGAAGAAAAGGGCCATGAGTGCTAGTACAAAGTGAGAGTCTACCAGTTTTCCACAAGTGAATATTTGGGCATGTCTTCATGCTATGATAAATAACTTCTGTGGAAATGTTTTATTGTTTCAGTGCATGTTCTGAGCATGCCTAATATATCTGTCTCCATTCCAAGCCCCCTGGGAAAAGGAGCTGTTTCTCCTCCTTCCTCAGCCACCTCTTCTGCAAGCAAAGGTCTGTCCATCAGCTTGGGGGTTGGAGCACAAGCTCACAGACTCACACGCTGTCACAAGGCTGACTCTAACTCATATCCCCTGCTGCAGAGGAGGCCTGACTGGAGAGGGAGTATTCACCACCAAAAAGTGGGGAAAAGGGCACTAAATAAACAAAGCAGGGGAGAAAAATGTTAACGTTTCTCTAACCCTTGGTTAAAGCAGTTGGCAGGATAAAAGGAGACCTGGGAACTAGTGCCCATGCTAATTAATTCTTGCAGAGTAACCGGATAAACTGTTTCCCACTGGTTCCTGGCTCAACATGTCAGCTTGTGACAAGTCACTCTCAGGCAGCAGACTTTTCTGATTTTGAAGGGGAACCTAGATGCATAATTTAGGGGTTTGATTCTGCCTTGCTCAGAAGATGCATAAAGGTGAGACTGCACAATGCTCATCATTAGTCATTTGTGGATTTAACCTTGGGCACCTCCACCTGAGCCACAAAAATTTATGAGGATGCTAACATTAGGAGATTCCAGCAACACCCCACAGATTTTTGATGCATTTGGAGAAGGGCTGAGAGCCTTTACAATGTTTCCTCCCAACTATGTTGCTTGCCACAGATCCTGTAGGACCCATTACATGCCAAAACACCTCATGCCCTCATGAGACACAATAGCAGAAAAGTGAATCCAACAGCTGCTATTGATTAAGCCAAGTCATTACTTCCATGCGTATTCCCATGTGGATTTATCAGACATTTATGCCACATATAATGTTGGTCCTTCTGGGTTTGTGACTACCCAGGACACATATTTTACTCAAGCTCCTTCTCAGCCCCAAATCTCAGTGGGCCTCCAGTCAGACAGAATTCATACATGCAACCGCCCTTTGAGCTACAGCCAAAGGGGGGGATGACAGTGCCATGATCAGCTCCCTCCTCCTCTGACAGATTTCCGGACTATTTGAACTAGCTTTCTCTTCCGTGGCAAAAATCAGAAGGGATGAACTAGCCAGTCATTTGCAATGCTCTTTGGTGAAGCAAAGTCACTTCATAAATCTAAGTATGACAGATGAATTATTTACTAATAGGAAACTCCCCCTCCAAATTTAAGTACACCAGAAAACTAGAAACTGATTGAGAAAGAAAGGGACTGCAAGAAACCCACTGGGCTGCAGACACCTTTGGGGATATATGTAAAGCAAATCTTACTGTGCAGCTTCTGGTAAGGTAAATATATTGATCTGCTCTTTGATTATTCATAGGCTTGGCCCTGGAAGGCTTTCCATATTACTGTAGCTCGTTGATGGGCTATTTCCATAGGGGTAGAGAAACCTTGACAGTCGGTGACTGATAAAGTACAGCACCCATCTCCTGTGTTCCTCTCAAGCCTCACTTTTCTGGTCATAACAAATGCACTGAATTCGGTGCAATTAGGCCAAAGGAGGTGTTTCTATCTTTCATTTTAGCATAGATTATGTGCTATAACATGACATTTTAAGTCATCAGCACTTTAGTTTAAATAATTATGTTTTACAGTGAGAGGGTTTTGTTTTACCTCAGTCAATTAATAACAAGCCATACTCAAATTTAATAAGTGTAATGAGAAACGCTTGTTTGATTTTTTTGAAGTCACGTGCCAGGGTAAAAGATGGAGCAGGCTATTCTTTTTGACTGGTGCACGAGGTCAGTGGCAAGCCAGTATCGCTCAAGGGTGGCGTCTGTCAGCTTAGTTTCCAGGCTGTGCCCTGAATGTTTGAAATTGTTAGAGAAACCCAAAAGCTACAGGAAAATAAATTCTCAGCCAACATGTTTATCATCAATAGGGACAAAAAGATGTTTGAAATACTTGTGCATGCATATATATTTGTTTATTATTTTTTTCTGACATACTCTGTTTTTCATTACATATCTGTATAATATTTGATCCTTTCTTGCATGTGGGTGCAACCGGTATATCTGCAGTGCTCCAGCTTCAGCCCAGCAAAAGAAAAGATTCTCCACTGCAGATGTACACATCTTGATTCTCTTCAAGGCTACAGGTCCTCTTGCCCTTAGCAGACCTTGGACCAAACAACCCAAAGAAGTTTCCTCTGTGTCTCTAACTTGCCAGCACCTGGGAAAAAAATTAGGCTACTGTTACAACTCTACAAGGGATGTTATGTATTTTTCCAAAAGTCTCCCCTACTTCAGCCCCCTGCAATTTGCAGAGGAGGTTATAGATTACTGATTTGCTTGTCCCGTCCGTGCAGCTAAGGTGTGCAGCAACTGCAGCCAGGGAATCAGCCAATGCAGTGACCAGTCCCAGCCTGGTCCTTCAGGGGGTCAAATAGCCACTGAATGCACAGATGATTACAAATGCCCAAGTATGGCTGAGAGAGGAGCGTATATCCAGAGGAGGAGTGGGCTCAGTCCTCTTTCCC
>NW_008662165.1:216406-218279 GCF_000695815.1 Acanthisitta chloris
GTGTAATCCCTTGGTGTGGGAAACCACTTAAGCATGTGCTCCAATCTATCCTTATTTAGGAAAGCAGTTTAAACACTCCTAGTTAGGCAAGTGCTTACGTTCCTTTTTCCTCAATAGAGTGACTTTCCTGAATTAAAGCTTTTAAGCCAGAGTGGTATGCTCACAGCATGTGCCATTCTGCCTGCTTTTGTGAATGTTAGTTCTGTACTGCAAATGTGATAATCTTTGTTCAAAGTAAGAACACTACTTTTCAATATGATTTTCAGTTTTTCACTCATATAAATCATAGACAATCTTATAGCATACTCTATGCACATTTAACCTTGAAAACCTACCTTCAAACAGCACATAGGAAGACACTTAGGTGGATAATTTGAAAGAAACTTCTTTTTAATGCATTTTGCTCCCTTTTTTTCTTGAAGTCCCAAGGAGCTGTTCAAAATTGGAAACTGCACTCGCTCTTCAGAACTACTGGCTAGATAATTTCTAGAAGGAATGATTGGTCTGTAACTCATACACGAAGATTGGCATTAAAAATCTGAGCTGTTTTGATTGGCCGGTTCTCCTATAGGGTGTTTCTTCCCCTTTGCAAGAAAAACACAGTTCTTAGATTTAGGTTCCCATTGCAGCCCTCTGTGTTTACATAATGCATGCTTCGCTTTCCTCAGATATTCTAGTGTTGGGGTAAAATTCACTTGCTGGAAAGAAGAAAAAAAATTCATTCTTTTGAATGTAAACTGCATGAATTTGGGATAGATAGCACTCCAGTCTTAGCCATTAAGCACTGTGTTATCTACACCCCTGCACCATGTGCCAATCTGCCCAGACTCCTGCAATGAGCAGCTTCTGAATGCACTGAAGAGTTACTAGTGTGCTTTTTGTATACAATTGCAGTGCAGCTGTATATGTCTGTTCCTCTGAGCCAAGCATTTTATGTGTTAGAAGTTGGCATGTGTTGGAATGAGGAAAATAAAAAAATAAATATGGGAGAGTAAGGTTATTGAAAGCTGTGAATCCTGATGTTAAGGTGGGCTCAACAATGAAGCTCAGGTCTCTGAAGATTGATGGGACTGGGGCTGCTATGCTGTGGGTTTAGAGCTGAAAGATTGTATTAATAGAGAAATGAGAGATTGGAAACATAATTTAGAAAGATAATTAATGATTTGCTTAAAGTGCAAAATAAGAACTTCATGATGAAGCATCAGCTCAGGACAGCTGCCATATTGCCAAGGCAGAACTTGAATCCTTTCACAAACTCAGTTTTATGTCAAATCTGTCTCTTGAAGTGTGCAGAAGAGAGAAGGGAAATTGAAGTACTTAGATAAAGCAAGGGGGGGAAATGGTGTAAAATCACAATTTAGCCAAAAGAAAAATTGTGTATGTGTATCTCTAGGATTTTTTTGTGTGTGTACGCATGTGTGTCTGTAATATTTCTGTGGGGTTAGGAAAGAAAGTTTAAGATTTTAGTCTCGCCATCGTCTACCTATGAGTTCAGTCATCTGCCTGGCTACAAGATAGTTTGAAAATTCATCTATGTCAATGAGCTTGTTATGCAATTTTTATGCATGAGAATGATTTGCTTTTGGGGTGTCACTGCTTGATAGGGCTGGTTGGAAAGAAGCTTGCAGAACCATCCCATCAACAGCATCTATCTGGGACACGCTTTTTACTCCAGGACTCTTTGGGGCTTATCTTGCTGCAGACCATAGATGAAGAAGTGTCTCTCTGCCTACACACTGTTCCACTTCTTTTGCAGATTTCAAATGGACTAACAAGTATTTTTAAATGCTTTTCACCTGAATAAGCACTTAACTCTCTTTCTAACCTGAACTGCAGGAGAAAAAATATCTGCTGTGACATATGTATATATATA
>NW_008662165.1:218303-245672 GCF_000695815.1 Acanthisitta chloris
TATATATATATATATGAAAAAAGAAGCAATTGTTTTTCAGTATTCCTAAAACTTACTTTCTACATACATGTTTAAAAATACTTAAAACCACTATATAAACAGAAAACCAGTGAACCCAGCTGCTGAAATATCTGATTCAGTGTTAAGAATCTGGACAGGAAGGTATAGGATCATGACAGAAAGGTTGGTTGCTGTTGGAATAGTGCTCTCCTTGCACAAGAGAAACAGCAAGTGAATTATTCTCTCCCTTTCTTTAAAACATTTTTGGTAGCAAGATAGATTTAGACACAAAAATCCTAAAAAAATATATAAGGGTCATGATGTGGGGAAGAGATTTTTTTAAATTTCATTTGGGAATAGCCGAACTCAGAGGCAGTCTATCTGCCTTCCTGTCTGATGGCCCGTATTCTTCACAGCACTCCTGAGGCTGCACTCTCACCGCATATAATTCCTCCCCAGTCCAGTCCTGTGTGCAGCATGTGGACTGCTCTCTGAGGGGAGGGGGATCTGACTTGGCTGGCAGTCAGAGCAGCAGGAGCAATTGCAGATGCTGCTATTTACACTATTTTCACATTCTGAAGAACAAAGAGCAGGAGGCTGCCAACAAATCTTAGAGGCTAAGCCCTTGCCCTATACGCAAGGCACAGCCAATGAATGCCGGCAGAAACATGCAGTGCACCACTTTGTGAGATATTGCATCTCTGTTATGGTGGAAATGCAGTCAAGATCACTCACTGAGAAAGCAAAGAAAGGAAAAAGGAGCTTCATTGCCCAGGAGTGTCAGCTTTCTAGAAATGCAAGGCTGAATGAAATATTTCTGTCTCACGTGAATAAGCCATTCCAGGTCTCGGGGATGACTAACCCCTAAAATTCATGGTTGTGGTGGTAACAAGGATAGATGTTTATCCATTGCTCTTTAATCTAAGGTAGACATCAGCCCAAACACAGTTCTTTGTATGAAGAAACACTATTCCTGTGCAAAAGTATTCTAGAGATTTCTGTTTCATTGCTGTTCCTGGACAGGTTTTGGCCCTGTCCATGGGCTTTCAGTATTCCTTCAGATGAGTCCAGCAAGCTGAGGTTTTCAATGAGCTAAAAGAGTTAAACTCTCATTCTTCTTTTGCAATTCAAGGATACTTCAGGTTTCTCTGATAAAGTTCCTCTGAAAAGCACAAGATTGATCCTGTTGTGTGCCTTACCTTTTTTTCCCTCCTGGTCCTGTCTATTTGCCTTTATTCTCTATTTATGAGACAAACTGAGAAACTTGCCTGACTGCATGTACAATGAGTGGGACTCTTTTCTCAGTTAGAGCCTCTAGGTGTAAGATATTAATAATAATAGTAATAATTGCTATTACGTATGATAGACATCTGTGTATCTGTAAAACACCTTGCATCTTTTATCATTAGAGTATCAGAAAAGCCAGATGATAACTTATATCTGAGTTTATTTATGAGAGTTTATTCCAGTGCTTTTTAAATTTTTTAGCCATCCAAGGATATATTTGTATATGAACAGATTTCCTTTATCTTCTTGAAAGCCAAACTTGGATTCAAAATCAGGTATAAACATTGGAATTCAAGAGAGTTTTGGTGATGAGCTTTTGGTTTACTTCATTTTAAGATTAGAGGACCTTAGCAAAGAAGCAAGCTATGGAAGCTGGTAGAGATTCAGCATTGTCTTCCTGTAAAGGAAGGGATTCACAGACTTGGAATAATTTCAGACCTAGCTTTAATTATTAATCTTCCACCAGTGTTCTCCTCTGCTTCCCCCAGTGAAACTGAAACTGTGGCCTTTCAAAAAAGAATATGTTACAGTTTTAGGGAACTGGCAGTTTGGAAGATCTCCTGTCTTCAGTGTTTCTGTGTGCTAGCTGGGAGAAATCGGCATAGAATAGTTTCAGTGCTCGAGCCTCCTGACTTGTGGGAGGTTTTGCAGTAGTGTGAAAGAAAAAAGTTTGAGAGGAACAGTGTATCTCAGGACACAAGCATGATGGAGTTTTAAAATATGGGGGTACACAAATATGCATTCCAGAGGCATCAAATTCAGATGAATACAGTCAGAGCAGGTCTTCTCCATTACAGTACCTGCCTAACACTAGCTCAGACTTCACTAGCAAATGCTTTCCCTAGGAACAGCCACAGGCTAATCCTGGATTTGTGTGCCCACAAGGAGTGAATATTGGCTATGCCTCTAGGGGACCCCTTTGGGTTTACTTTAATAAAAGGAAGAAATCTCAAGATTTGATGCAAAGAGCATATCCCAAATGGGCAGAAACACAGGCCTTTGGGCCTTGCACCTTGTGTAGTCTGTTCACTCTGTGCAAAATGAGTGTAAAGTATTAGCAGAGCTGCATGCTGCTATTTTACACCAGCTTTTTACGGGTGTTGCTGACAAGTTGCAAGGACAAGAGAATAGAGCCCTTTTGCTGTTGCTCAGATTCTACTGCTATTTAACTAGTTTTGGGGCAATTATTATTCAAGAGAAAAAAAAGGAGAAAAAAGGATCCCAAACACTGCAAAGAAATTACAAATTCTTACAAGCATAGTTTATATTCACGTGGCACATGTGTCTGTGAACCTCAAAGTACTTTTAAAATGTGAATTTAATGAAAGCGGCACAATATCTGAGAAGCAGGTATTACCACAGACATTAAAAAGGAGAGAAAACACCTTGCAAAGAAACTGAGTGGTTCAGTTCTGATGTCCTGCCACATAGTACAGATGACAAACAAGGCTTTCTGATGACTAATATGTATCAAAAATCTGAGGTGAACTTCACTTAGACTTTTATTCCCTAAACCCTGGGCAAACAAGAGAGTTAGTGTTGACTTGTACACACACACACGCGCACACACACGCGCACACACACACGCATACACATATACTCATTCCCTGGGGATGGTCTCAGGTCAGGGGCAGGTGCTAGAGGTCTGTATTTCCAGATGGCCACAAAGTGGTTTTATAAGCAAATGGCAGATATCCTGGTTGTTCTTGGCTGTAAAGCCCTTTAGAAGAAGCAGAAAAATAAATCAAGAAGGAAGGTGAAAAGGGAACATTTGGAAGAATTTTTTTCCAGAACCATCCCCACCTGAAGGAAAGAATCCTTCTTCCAAAACTCACTGGTCTGCCAGGAAATAAACTGTCTGCAGGTCACATCTCCAGTTGCACAATGTTAATAACACTTATTTTCCCCCAACACCTGAAGAAACCCAAGGCATACAGTATCAGTAGGGCCATCTCTGTGCATCCACCCGAGTAACAAGGTGGAAAGATTGTGCCATGAGAATTAAAGGGCAGGCTGTGAGCAAGGGAGAGGAGGGGGTGAGTGGTTTGTATAAATAAAGGTAGAGCAAACATCTCCTGTTTGACAGTGCTGTGACAGTACATACACTCTCATCTATACACAGGTACCTGTCGGAGCAGCTACTGTAACCATGTTGTAAAATATTCAATGACTCACTGTGAATAACTGTCTCATTTAGAAGAATAATCTGGTGACAAGACCAACATTGTTAAGTTGTGTCAACTTGTTAGGAAAGACATAAAACAAAAAATACCACTAACATCCAAGGGCTGGAGGCAATGTCAATAATTTTTTGGAAGTGAGCGGCTGGAGGAAACTAAGGCTGGGCTCCAGCATCTTAGCACAAGCTCAGTTTTCAGAGACGAATGCAGTAAATAAGACCAGCCATTTACAAATCAACACCACGCTGATTTACTGGGGTGAACCCACCATGACAGAGATCCCCCTGCCTCAGAGATGAGCATATATCTGTCCTTAAGTAAGAGATGCTAGGCACCCAGATTTGCCATTCCGCACTGCTCTCGTCCAACATTAGGATCTCTGCTAGAGCAGAGATTATCAACAGACAGCTTCTTGTCTGACCTCATTCCCTGCTCTCTTGAGGCTAGGAGACTCACTTCCAGTTGCAGATGCTTGTTGAAATCTCTTGCACTGCATGAGAGGAAAGAAAGGGGAGAGTGTGAGCCTCTACCAGCTTTTCAGCCATCTTACAGGCTGGATGAACACCCACAGAGAGCAAAACATGGTAGCAGTATGGAGACTTCCAGATTGGGAAAGTGACTCAAGAGCAACATAAACATGATGTAAAGCAACATAATGTAACTAATATTATATAGTATAGTATATATAATATATAAAGTAAATACAATTATTATAACATAATGCAATATAACATCATGTGATTGCCTCTTCCCTCCCAAGAAGAAATGAAGGTGCCTGGGTGATGGGGTCCAGGAGTGACCAGTCCACTGGGAAGGTGAGATAACAAGCTCTGGTCTAACCGGTTACTGCGGCATCTGATTTGACTGCACTAATTGCCCTGGGTGGTTCAGGCCTTGCTCCTCACAGCACTGAGACACATCTCTGCAATCTGCTAGTGCCTGCTGCTAGCTCATTTCTCTCTGTGTGGCTGATGCACAAACTCTTGGCACACTAGCCAGCTCACACACCTCAGTAGCACCTTGTGATTAACAGGCAGAAGCACAAATACTCCTGGCACGCTGGACAGCTTGTGTGGCCCACTAGCCTTTGCTCTGCTGTGGCATCGTACAAAAGCTGCTGAGAAGCACAAGCTGCTTGCTGGGTGAGACAAGAAGCACAGCTAAAATGCCATAGACCGTAGAAGAAATAGGAAAAAAGGAGACAGGTCAGGAGTCAGAGAATTTATTCTCTGTGATAGCTCTTAAATAATGGTGTCTGAAGTAACCATATTAAGAAATTAGAAGCACAGTACAATTAAGAATCTATGGAGGTCATCTAGTCCACCTTCTTGCTCAAAGCAAGACCAACTTCAAAGCTAAGTCAAGGTTGCCCAGGGCATTGTCTAGTCAAGGTCTGAATGTCTCCAAGGATGAGGATTTCACAGCTCTTGGGCAAACTGGGACAGTGCTTGATCACTCTCACGATGATGAATTTTTACTCTGCATCTCATTGGAGTTTTCACTGCTGCTGCTTGATTCCATTGCCTCCAGTCCCTGCACTGGGAAGAGTGTATTGCCATCTCCTTTATAACCTTCAACAGGTAGTTAGTAGAGTTATCAAATAGATTCATCCCCCAATCAGACACTGTTCTCTCAGCCTCTCCTCATGTGACCTGACCAGCCTAGTGGCTCTCTGCCAGATGTGCTCCACATTGTCTATGTCTTTTTGTGTGCAGAGCCCCAAAACTGGGCACTACTCAGATGTGATCTCATAAGGGTTAAACAGCAGGGAATAATAACTTTCCTTGACATGCTGGCTACTCTTGTTGTATTGCAGCTTGCCACTACTACTCTGATTCACAGAACTTGTTCATTAGGATTCCCAGATGTCCTTTTGCAGCTGCCCTGTCCAGTCACTTGCTCTCACTTTTTACACCCCTGATACAAGACTTTCTCTTTGCTGTTTTTGAACTTCTTGATGTTTCTGTCAGTCCCTTTCTGCAGCCTGTTGAGGTCCCTCTGACTGGCAGCCCTGCTTCCTCCACTGGCAGCCTCCATCAACACAATTCACTCTTCCTCTCCCCCCAGTTTGGTGTCTTCCAGAATCCTGACAAAGGTTCATCCCATCCCATTCCATCACTCATGTTGTTAAGACAGGAAAGAACACAGGCCTAAATATCAGTCCCTGAAGAATGCCTCCAGTAACCATTCACCACCTAATCTTCAAAACACTGATCATTGTTTTTTAAGCCTAGACAGTTGTTCACGCACTGTGCAATCTTCCCCAGTTTGGTGTCTTCCAGAATCCTGACAAAGGTTCATCCCATCCCATTCCATCACTCATGTTGTTAAGACAGGAAAGAACACAGGCCTAAATATCAGTCCCTGAAGAATGCCTCCAGTAACCATTCACCACCTAATCTTCAAAACACTGATCATTGTTTTTTAAGCCTAGACAGTTGTTCACGCACTGTGCAATCTTCCTTGCAGTCTATATCTTTCCAATTTGTCTACAGTAGCACTACAGAGACAGTGCCAAGGACCATTCTAAAGTTAAGGTAGATGACATGCATTGCTCTCCCCTTATCTACCAAATCAGTCGTCTTAATGTAAAAGATAATAATTGTGCCTGAAAACCAGGTATTTTGCCTTTGGTAAATACCAGCATGTTGTTTCACTGTTCTGTTCTTTGTGCACTTGGATATGGGTGCTGGGAAGCTTTGATTCATGATCTTTCTAGAGGCTGCCATTGGTCTGACTGACTTGAAGTTTCTCAGAACTTTCTCCATTTCATTGATCTTCATGACTCTTTAAAAAGGACAGAGAGCTTCCTCACAGTAAGACTGGTCTGCTCTCTCAGGAACATCAGATGCTCAGCTGGTCCCATGGCTTTCTACTTGCCCAATCCACTAAACTGGTTCATAGTCTCATTAACTTCTGCATGGGAAGTACTTCACTCTATCAGACACTACTGCCAGTCACAGGTATTTGGGAGGCCTGAGAGTGGACCTCACCAATGATCTCAGGCAAAGAAGGCATTGAGCAATTGAGTCTTTCCCATGTCTTTTTGTCACTGGATCCCCTGCACCATTCAGCAGGTCCACACTTTCCTTCTCTTTCTGATGGACTGGTTGCATCCTGTTGCACAGGAAAAGGACAATGAGGAACGAGCTCTCACCAAGGCAGTTAGCAGCAGTCTCACTGCTCCATACTGCCAAAAAAAAAAAGGCCAGAAGGAAGCAGACATCCTCTTAGCCCCATCTGGGTGGGATGGGGGTAGGAGAGTGCTCCCAGGGGGTCCCAAGGGGAAAAGGTAAGAGCTTCTGCTGTATATGACCAATAGGTTGCAAGAGCCCCATCCATGCTGGGAATACAGACAGAAATCTGAGTTCACCTTAGAAGACAATAAATGTCTTCTGGGAAAAGAACCAGCAATCAACCCATTGATCTAACTGAGACTTAAACAACCATAATTCAGCAAACTATTAAGACACCTATCTAGTTGTCCACTTAATAGAACTACCCTGGAAAATACCCATTCACTGAAGTTGAATAAGAATGAGTGCATTATAACTTACATTACTGCCAGTCGACAGATGGAGCAAGCTAAGATGAAACCCAGGCCATTATAATATAGTGATCTTTTTGCAATTTTTTTCTATCTGAAACCACACATAACTTTTGAAGATGTAAATTTATAAAACGTCATGCTTTATGTATTACATTTTTGGCATCTACTTTAGTTTTTAAGAATGGATGTTGTCTAATTATGCAGTGCAGCTTTGGATGAGAAAATATACTAAGTGTGCATTAAACAGACAACTTTAAATAATGGCACTTGTGCTAAGAAGTGTATTTTCTGGCAAGCAACTAATTTATAATGGTCATAGATATATGCATTAGTGTATGAAATGCTTGTCTTTATTTATTGATTTGAAGGGGCAGTATTATATTTTTGAATACGTCTTCTTTATTGGATCCTGTTTTAATCTGTAACAGACCTTGTTATATTTCATGTCTCAGAGTATTCACTCAGGTATTTTCACCACCTGAAAAACAGACAATGAGAATAACTATACAATAAATAAAACAACAATTAATACTGTGTGTTTGAAAAGAGATAAGCATATAAAATGTCAAAGTTCAGCTCTGTCCTTTTCTTCTGATTTTTTACCATAAGCCTTGGTTTGCTTTAAATGTGCATATCAGAGGTAAAGAGAATGATATTAAATGACCAAATTTACTGCGTTCTTAGTGCATAAACCACTACACTAGATCTTTCTAAGCCAATTTAATTTTTAGCTTTATTCTTGGCTTAATGCAATGTTTTAGTTCATTGCACTTTTTGGATGTGCAGAAGCAAAGATAATGTGTTACACTACATTCATTTAATGTTTCATCAGACTTTTTTGGTGTATCTACCTTTTGGTTATTTTAAAATGTTTCATCCTTATCACTTCAGTCATGAAATGTAGATTCATTAAATTGCCGTGCTGGAGTAGCTCAGTGCAAAAACCTTGTTTAAAATACAGCACTGGTTTGTTCATCAAGACACTGCTTACAAAAAGAAAAGGCTGCCTTGTTAGTCTCTCGTCCCTAACTCATTCCAGGCAATGGGCTTCCAGCTAGACAAACCATCTCATCTATTATTAAGCATATTTATAGAGATGGCAAATATATTATTCCTTGAAATTTTCAAATAAAATATAAAATAAATTAAATGTTTAAACCTGAACACATAGTGAGAAGTAACCTTTAGTTCACAGCAGGAGCTTGCAAGCACCCAACAGCTGCATGGCAGAGTTCATGGCATCTCCAGAAAGGGTTAACAGCTGGTCTCACTGGTGAGCCACCAGCCTGTCTCTTCTGAAAGGAGAGAGCATATCACTGTCAGAGGAAGCTCAGCAGATTTTCTGACTTGTCTGCTGAGAAAATGTATCATACCTGGTTAGAACGTGGTTTAGTCGTGGTTAGCAGGGTTCATGGGAGCAGGGAGTCACTTGTGTCAGTCCTTTATTTCATGTGACATATTGCAAAGTGTAGGATAAGACATTTATAGCATGGGGCAGTTCAGTAGTTCACGATCACTAAAAAGCAAGTGCACCCAACTGTAAATGACAATTACAGGGTCCCCGTTTATCAGATAGAAAATGGGCAGCATTGTAAATCAGGAGCTGTGTTTGGGCTGAGGACTGGGGACTTCAAGAGGGGAACCTTCTTGTTTGGCTTAATTGAGATGAAAGGTTTGAGAGGGGAAGGGTTTCTGTCAAATGCAAAGCTACCTGGCTGTGCCCTGAGCTGCAGGATTGAAGGTGGCCCACCATTTCCAGGCACACTTTTAAATGGGCATACTTTTAAAACCAAAAAAAAAAAAGGAAGAAGAGGAGGGTGACGTGAAAATCTCTCCCATAAAATGGCTTCTATCTGGAGTCAGAATTTCTCTTGAAAGATATTCCTGGGCTCTGGTTTGGAGTCCACAGAGGTGTTTTACATCAATACTGTTTCTGCTGGGCTGAACTGGAAAGTGCAGAGCTCAGTCGTCTGCTCTGACATTTTCACAAGTGCTGAGCCCATTTCTCTGGCCATGAGGCTGGAGAGAAGGTTGAAGCTGTGTTTCTCCCAGGCTGATGCACAAGCCCTGAACACTGTGGCAGCACTCAGCCATCTCAGGCAAACCCCCTCATGCGCCGACCTCCTCGCACACTTGATGATGGGCTTGCCGCCTGCCTGCCCACCTGATATGAGGCTACTCCCCAAAAATAAATAAATAAATGAAAAGAAGCTATTTAGGGCAGCATTCCCATCAGGTTTCTCTGCAAAGCAGTTTAACTGTAGTTAGTAAGTGCTTAGTGTAATCTAATAAAAGCCATTTTGCAATATTAAGCAAAAAACATCTGGTACCCAGAATTCCCTGATCATTTTTAACTAGATGCAATCTCTCTCTCTTTCTCCTTCTCTTCACAGACATGTGAAAAATAGCCTAATAAGGATCCTTGTGGTAAAATCAGATGGAAAACGGGGAGGAAGAGTTCCACAGTCTCCAGCAGCTCATTTGAAGCTGCTCCTCCGAGTTTCACAATAATAATCAGTGCTGGCCCAGTGCCGCCGGATTATTTTGTATATTCATGAAGCTGCTCATCAGCCGTCAGGAGAATGTGCAGTAATCCTTGGATGAAATAAGGCCAATCAGTGGAATAATGAGGAAGGTAATATCTCCCAAGAGGCCTGGAGTGGGTTTTCATCAAACCCGGCTGTAGCTCTCCAACTATTTGCTTTACAAATGCAGCCTTTGATCTTTGATTTGGGGAGAAGAGGGGGAGAGACAGACGTGCTGTTGTATTGTCCAGTGTGAAAGGATAACAAGCTAGCACTGAGGAGGAGTAGGGAGGGGGGCAGAACCTGGCTTTTAAGTATCAGTCAGTTCTTGTTAACTAAAACCTCGTAGCCTTTCTATTTACTGCTCTCTAATATATATTCACTTAGCAGGTCAATTGCTGGGAGATTTTTCCGTGTACATATGCAGACCATAAGCCTGTTCTAATCACGATGCACCGGGCCTGTAAAAATAGCCCCCCTCGCGTCACTCACTCTCCTAACCCCCCTTTCTGCTCTCTAGAAAGCGATGGAGAATGGCTGAGGAACCTCAGTGAAATTACATCTGGAGCAGTGAGATCACACAATGGGTACAAAATGGAAAAAGAAAAAAAAATCCTGGTTGTTTCAAGGGGCCATTTTATCTGCATAACCCAGAAATAGTCCTGAAAGAAGAAAGCTCAGATTACATAGATGCTGTAAAGCATCATGTTGATATTTTTTATCACTATAAACTAAATTTAGTACAATATAATTAGCAATGCAAATCAGTAGAACACACTGCCTATAAGGCTGATCTTGAAAGCCCAGTGACGTTTAAGGGCATATTATAAAGAGAGTGTTCACAAAGGCCTTAGATACAGTTGGGGGACAGAGACAGGAAAATAACTGTTTACCATAATCACCTTTGTTTCATTTTTTTCTCCCATAGCTCTTTACATCCTCCAACTCCTCCTCATGTACCACATTAAGACTCTCTTGTTACACAGTCACAACTTAATCCTTCCTTCTTTACTACCCTACCCACATCTTTGTTAATTTTTTTCATACATTTTGTGTTTCTTTACATAGCAACTGAAATAAAAATTCCCTGTATCTTGTTAAGGGAGTACTTGGTTGTCGACAAAACAGCAGAGTTATGATTCACTCCTGAGCTGTGTTTTCATAGGCACACATATTCCACAAGAGTCTGCGTAGCATATTCTCTGGATGAGAAATTCATGGTACTGTATGGATTTACCCCATCAGGCGATCCTTTATCCCTGCTCAATAGGCCCAATCCTGAGGTTTTCATTTTGATTTTATTCAGAAAAATTATTCTATGAAACTAATTTGGACATTTGCTTGTAAATATTTTCATACAACCTCAAGCTGTCACTATTAATTATTTTAATTTTTAGAAAAGCAAGACACTGGGATTTAAAAATGTGAAAAAAAAAATTAGAAAGAAAGGAAATAAAAAAAGAAAAGAAAGCCCTAGCCATTGATTTAACATTTTGCTTTATTTTCTATCTTTTGAGCAGTCAGTGTCAGGAAAACATGAACTATAAAATTCATTCCAACTAAAACTGAAGCATTGGTGAAAGGAAGGAATTGGCTTTGGACCAGTACCTGATAATCTTCATAAGGTCATACCCTCAGAACCTTAGACCATAACAGATTTCATGCTTTTGCTGTAAACTCTGCAGGTCTTTCACAAGTATGTTTGACTTTGAGTGCAATACCTAATATTCAACTATTAATGGACACCAATTGACTAGTATTTGAGATAGTAGGTCAAGTGCTGCAAACCTCATTTGAGTCAGACTCCTGTGAAGAGCAGTGACAGTGAAAGTGATAGATCATAAAAAATAATGCCCTCATCAGTTTCCAATATAAACAAGATTTTTGTCTTTCTAAGGTATTTTCTGGGATGCATCTGAGGCTTGACTTTGCTGTCATTGTTTGTAGCAGGGAAACCCTTGAGCTGATCCTTCTCTCTGGGAGTAGGAATTAAGGGACTGTTGCCATCCATATGATGTTTCTTTGTCAAGGAAAGCATTTTAAAAGGTTGAAGAGTAGTGAAGTAGCTTTAAAATACATTAAAGAGCGAGAATGCCACTGATATCAACACAGAACCACATTGAACTTCAACTTCAGAAGCATTTTGGGTATTCGTGCAACTGGAACTAGGGATGCTCAGCATTTCTGACTCACCCACACAACTTGCCAAGAGCACTGGCAACATTCGCAGTCGGCTGTTGCCGTTGAAAACATGGACAGTGCTGCATGATGTTGACATTCACAAGTGTTGCATGGCTGGTAAACAGCGCCTACCATGAGGACTAGCAGCAGAAATGGCATTTGAGTAGGCAGCAGTACACCTTTTTCTGACCAGGGTTCTTGCTCTGTGTCTTGTCTTCCATTACTTACAACTTAGAGTCCTGAAGTGGAAACTTTCAGGCAATGTAGATACTATGATGATGACTTTAGGAATCCAACTTCATTTGTGCTCATGCTACATGTTAGAAAGAGACCATTTTAACTATCTATGAAAGGGCTAAATTTGACATTTGATTCACCCTATTCTAGGATTTTAAACTGTGATGTAAATTAGTCAGAAACCGGTCTTTCTTCCATTTTCTCTTTTCAAAATGTAATACAGTTAAATGACAGAGATTAATTACTAAAGTAATTACTGTTGGAAAGCAAAAGGACAGTTGTACGAGACAGTCTCTCTCATGATGACCAAGTCTTTCTTGACAATTATGCTTAATTCCAACAATGATTATTCTGTGTGGCAAAATCTATCAGCACAAGGGCACACAAGCATTGATGCATTCTCACTCACTAGGAAATATGAGAATGAGGTAATTATATTTGACTGAAGCGCAGACATTTTCATTCCCAGGGGCATCTGTAGGACCCTTTTTTGGAGGGATACATATAATCTCCTCCCTTCCTTCTACTGAGTACCCCATTTATTCCATTTCTGCTGCTCCTTCAGTCAGAATTGAATAAAATTAGCCCTTTCTTATGTAGGTTACAACTCCTCTCTGTCTTGCACTCATGTGCAGACTACATATACGTACAAATACACAGACTCATACACATGTGAAAATTCCTAACTCCATCTCTCAGAGTTTATGGGGTATGAGACTCAGCTGCATTGTTTTCAGCCAAAACAAGGAGGCTGTGTTTTCAAATCACTAAAGATCTTGCTCTATTCACTAAACAGAGCAAACAATTCAAACAATTATTTGGAAAAGGAAGCTAAGAAACTATGTAAGTAATTGGTGATTGATGTAATTTTTTCATTGTACCCCAAGTACCCAAACTCACTGCAAATGAACTGCAACCACTTCTAAGGACTAGATATTGTATGACATTCATATGGTTGATGATATCTCTTTCAAATAGCTCGGCTAAAATTTGCCGAATGGTCTCTTCCCTATAAAAAACGTACAGCCACCATCTCATTAGTCAGTGCTGAAATCCTTTACCCACAGTACTAGATGCCACCAATATGTCACCAGAGGCAGAGGATGTTATAGTCTTAAAACGAACAGTTCATTCTAAGTACTGATAGAAAGAAAATGAATGTACCCTACCATGCTTTCCTTTTTCTCTCAGTTTCTGTCCTAACCAGACACAGCTGCACTTTGATAATCTTTGAAGCAAAATCTTTTCTTCATAAGAGAGCATGTACCTAATTGCGTGTGTGTGTGCGTGCATGTGCGTGTGTGTGGGAGAGAGAGAGGGAGAGAAGAGGCTTCAGGCTCTAGTGCTTCCTTCCAGGTGTCTTCGTCTGCATGATTTCATCTGTGAACCATAATCAACTTCCTTAATGAAATACGTAATTAACATATTATAATTGTGGTAAAGATGATTTTGACAGAAATCATTTTCCATATCTAATACTATGCTAATTTAATCTGTTCCTCACTCCCCGACATGACCTTTAGTGATTAAGTTTCATGGCAGAATTGTTGGGGTTTTTTTTGTGATGGATTGATTTATCCACAGCAGTTGATACCCCTCTGCCTTCATGGCTGTCATTTTTCTCTGCGTCTCTGCTGCTGAAGGGGAGCACAGTGATGAGTAGCCATATGGGGAAAGAAATTGAGGCCCTACTACAGGGTTTTGTTCTGCATAGGGTCCTGAAAGTTGATTATGAGAGGATTCAAGGCAGGAGGTGATTAGATTGGCTACTGACACAACAAACTTTTCCCTCTGGTAAAAACCTCTATAACATATCTCAGCAGAGAAAAAGGTACAGCTTGGCAGGAAAGAGGGAACAGAGAAAGATGCATTAGATGGTGTTTGTATATAACTAGATTGTTTATGACCGTTTAAATGTTAACTCTCTTTTCACCTCCAGGTACTTTGAGGTGCAATCTTCAGGAACCATTTTAAAATTTAAGTCTTGTCAGTGGCACTGTGGAGAAGACTTTGGTAGCACATTGCTCCCTCATGTCAAGGAGGCAATTTCCTAGTCAGCTCCTGAGAGCTGTCACTGAGTGGATGCTGGAGGAGTGAGCAAGTTTATCAGGCCCAGGTAGAAAGCTGATTCTAGACAGAATATTAGATTCCCAGTTTGCTTCCCTACTGAGATGATTTACTTCAGATGACAACGGGCAGAAAATAAAGAGGACCTCAGTTCGTCATGGGCACCCTCCAATTCTTTTTTCTGTAGAAGGGAAATGAGAGCTTTTCAGTGAACTACCTCAATCCTTGTGAAAAATCTGGGATCCATTTGTTCTGAGATATGGAGCCTATTTATTTTTTATGTGAAAGAGGCAGACTGTGGATAATAATACAGAAGGTAAAGCTGGAATACATATTTTCATGCCATTGCAGCATTGTTCCTGAGAATACATTTGCTGGTGTTTGGGTCAGTCTGTTTTGTAACTATCACAGATGATTTCCCTTATGAAATTATGGCACCACTGAATGGATCCTCTTATCAAGAAGTCTGAACCCTCTGAAAATATTCTTTCTTTCCTAGGTGCTAATAATGCCTTGAGCAATTAGTAGATGGTTGTCATGCTAACTTCCATCTCCATTTACTCATGTCTTAGACAGTCTTTGGTTTTCTTTACTGTGAAATTTCTCTAGTTGAATTCTCTCCATGATTCAGGATCCCCCAGTAATGAACTGCACATAGCTGAGCAAACTGCTTTAAGTAAGGTTTGCATTAGCGCACACAAAGTAGAACTTTTGCCTCCATATGCCAGAGGTATAATGCCCCCCATACAGGCTGACCAAAATCACACTTATGCTTTTACACTGCTGTTTGACACCACAGAATTTTATTCATTGCCCATCACTTCTTTTGGCATTATCACTTCTCACTTTTCAAATTTCTTATTATGTTGGGATATCTGTTTTACTTTTTAGGTTGTGTCCTGTACTCCACCTGGCATTATTTGGATATAATTTTCAAAATTTTTCTTATTTGCATAATCCTGAAGGTTTGTGGCTTATGTAATTTTTTAGTCCAATCCTAATTTCTAACAGTTGTCCAGATACATTACAAATTATAGCACGATCTGTGCATGATCAGTATTCTGAAACGTAATTAAATCTGTTCAATTATACAAATGAAAAAGAAATCGAACAGTTGATGAATATGATAATGTTTATCTCAATGCAGTATTATTTGAGCAAAATCTTCCTAGTGAAGTCTCGGAAAAGATCTTATAAAGTTAATTTTATTATATAAAAATATGCATGTATTTTTTAGTAGATCTTGGAATATT
Source organism: Acanthisitta chloris (assembly GCF_000695815.1). Taxonomy (NCBI): domain Eukaryota; kingdom Metazoa; phylum Chordata; class Aves; order Passeriformes; family Acanthisittidae; genus Acanthisitta; species Acanthisitta chloris. The sequence goes on from NW_008662165.1 coordinate 233,584, forward strand.
TAGCATTCAGAAGAACAAGGAAGAGTGTACAGGGAAGAATGACAAGGGAAATCAAAGACTTCTGTATCTGGAAAGCTAGACTAGAACTGTTCAACTGTTCTGCCTCAAAAGAGATGAGGCAGAAGAATCTTACATAGCTCTGTAAAATCATGGGGGGGCATGTGAAAGGTGTACAGAAAACAATTTGTTGTTTCTGAAATACAGAAACTAGACAGCAGCAAACAAAATGAGTAGGTATGGGATTTTGACAAACAAAAGTATGTATATGGTGAATATATTCAGAAGCACAAGTCATTCTGGTTGCTGGTGATATTCAGCTCAGTTCCAAACGTGACTAGCAAAGAACTAAAAAGTAAGAAGAAATATCGAGACTAGTTGATATGAAGACACAGCTTCTGTTTAAAACGGACTGATTTCAGAAAAGTAGGATGGTAAAATAGAGGAAGTATTATGTCTTTTTCTTGTTCTTTTATCTATTGTTGGGAGATTTTCCTGATTTTCAATATGATTTAATTCCAGATCTCGTACTTACATGGTAGCGAAACAAGGTTTGAAAATATGACCCTGATATCATACTAGCTAAAAAAAAAAGGGAAAATAAATGCAGGATTTACCAATCTCCTTTAAAATCTGACACTCAAGGAGTTTCATAATTATTAATTCTTATGTCTAAAGATTTATCAATGAACTTTTTAAAAATGAAGAATAATGTGCAGATTTATAACTCTCACTGCTTATGCTACATCTGGATTGTGGTCCTTAAAATTTTCCTCTGACCTAGGTCTGGGGTTTTCAAGGTGAAGGTTTAATCCTTCTTTACTGCAGCCTCTCAACTCCACTCACCTCACAGTGCACTTGTATAGCAATAACTTGACAGTGTGGCATATCAAATGTGAGCAACTTTTGGCTGATCTGTGTAGCAGCGCTTGTAGCTCAGCTACCTGTGCAGTACTCCTTACTGTAATTAGTGCATTTAAGTCTCTTTCCTACATTAGCATAGAAGTCACATATACACTTCGGTAAGGGAACACACTATTTCCATTAACCTAGACTAAAAGCATGATATTAAACTAAATACCTTAACGTAAATATTTTCCCTGCAATAGTTTACAGAAAAAATTATGGTACTGAAAAATGTCATCTGATTTGTCAGTTTAGTATTAGTATATCAAAGAAGTTGAGAACTGCAGTTTTGGGCTCAGTCTTCAATCAATACATATTCACATTGGTTTTGCTCTGTTTTACATGAGTAGATGACCAGTCCCAGGCTGATAGGACAAAACACATCCCCCAAATCTAATTTTATAGACTACATTCAAGAGTATGTAATAAAAAGAAAAATCTATTTGAAATTGTTGTTGATGCAATTCAATGCTGTGAATCTAAAAGATTCTTTGTTCTCTGTATTGGCAAATAAAATTGCCACTTTTTAGTTAACTTACTGCCTTTTCTTGGGGCTAATTTCAACTTAAATTTGTAAAGCTGTTAAAAGTCATATCTGCTGAAGATGAAGGTTTGTATGGGAAATTATGATAGAACCACAGTGACTTTTCAGTTCTCAATCAGCTGCACTTTTAGCAGTGTTATCTACATTCTACTCTTTTTCTATACACACACTGTGCTTTACTAGGTGAATACTCTATCTTTAATTCCAAAGCAATGTTTTGAGCAGGGAGCAAAAATTTCCTTTTGCTGAATAGTACAATACAGCTGACTTAGCTCACAGCAGAAGAAGACCTGAAGGACAGAAGAAAGAGAATCTTCTGGTAGGTTGTGAATGTGCATTTCTACTATCATTTCCAGATCTGGTTTCCCCAAGAGCGTTGCTGTGCATGTTTTGCCCCCTTTACTAGTGCTTCTTCCCACAGTGCAATTTTCAGCATATTCATGCTTAGATCACTTGGCAGGTCCCCAAAAGTTCATATGGGCTGAGAAAGTCATAGAAGCTCAAGTCAGGATTCTTCACAGACTCGAGCTGCAAGGCAATTTGTACATTTGGCATCCCATGATGTCCATCCAATAACTCAGTTCTGGCCAAGAAAATTAAATCTAAAATCAGTAATGTGGAACTGTATTATATATACTAACAGTGTGTCATGATTTTCCTGCCTTGAAAAGGCACTGTGCTGTGTCACTACTGTTACATGGTGTCTCTGAGTGGCCTTTATGAAACAAGTAAGCAGGTTCTGAGGGAGTCATCATTGTTATAAAATGAATTTGTAAAGGAAATACAATGGTGGGAGTTATGGGCCAGATTTTAAAAAGTTAGGTATCTAACAACTTTAGATATCTGGCCCTAGATGCCTGTGTTTCTTCTGCATTTGTTGGAAGAAGGAGGAGGGGTCTGAGGGGACAGTTAAAGATGTCAGCACAGGAATGTTGCCAAGTCAGTCTGGGTTCATAATGGGCTTCTTCATACCTCTTTCACCTTAGGGATTTTTTTAATTTAGATTTTAAAAACTGTATTGCACTGCTCTGTTTCTTAGTCTCACCATGTAGCATAACTTGCTACAGCATAACATAATGTTAAGCAATGAAGTATTAAACTAAAGCATTCTATTCTCATCTCTCCCCACCACCACCAAAACAGCGGAATTAAGAGGCAGGTAGAAGATGCTAATCTGGGAGTAAATAGATACCTTCATAAAGAAGTAATGCAAAATAGGCATTTTATTAAGACTTTAGACCATTCATTAAAAATAATCTGCCAATTAGAATGGAGGATTGACTACAATTTCTTTCAGACCTTACAGGAAGGAAAAACACAGTTTGTGTCATAATAAAAATTCTTCAGCCAACCCAGAGGCATGAATTCTGTAGCCATTATGTGTGCCTAGCTGTAGCATAACATTTAAATATCAGTTCCATATGACTAGAGATGTGTCAATAATTCTAAAGATAGAGATGTGTCAAGAAGCAGTTGGCTGAGTCAGCTAACTGCAATATTTGCTGACTCTTACAGCCGCATACAGTCACTGAGCCACTTCCATTCAACACTTCAATTTTGTTGGTGTACTGATAAATTGACAACACATATGGTACTGCATCTAATTTGGAGATGAATTGTATTCATTTTCATTCCAGCTCGAACTCCATGCAATATAACAATATCGTGCTTAAGGAAAGCAGCCCAGTTACACCAAGGAACAGATACCTATATGCAGTATACTTCTCAATTAGCTGTGTGATTTTTTCCACTGGCATCTGCACTAATATACCACAAGAAACAACTTCTTTAAAATTAAAAATTCTGCAATTAAATACAGTTTAGCTGAGGCTCAAACTGGAACCACTGTATGTATATCTGGGATATTCACACATAGTTTAAAGGGATGTTATCAGAAAAAATATCCACTAAGTCTGATTTGGATTTACTGTACCTTCAATTATTAGTATCAGAATAGTTTCAAAGGCTTCGTTTACTTTTGCATTACTATGAAGTCATCTCAGATCCTGAAAGATGGCCCATATTCAGTGCTCTCTGATTAGTTTTCTTTCTGACTTTCATACATGATCACTCTACGCTTCACTGAGGCTTTGCATAGTATTGAACAGGAAAGGGATAACAGAAGACAGGATTTTTAGAATTGATTGGAAACTATCACACTATTCCTGCTCCTTGTGACCACAGATGCTCCTTTTGACCACAAATACTCCTTGTGATAACAAGGCTGGATGAAGGGGGGCTGGGAACCAGACCACAGGAAGGCCATAAAGAATCCTCTTGCTTACTTGGGGCTTGAGGATTCCTTTTGGTTTTGACCAGACCTTCATTCCCGTGCTTTTGTGGGTCCTCAAGGCCTTGCAAGGCCTGAGATGATTTGGCAGAAAGGCAAAATGACTGATTGCCATCAGTCAGCCCTATGAATATTGGAAGTTCGGGCATTTCATGAAAAATCTAACACAATTCAGTGTATTCCCATAAGAAAACTGCTTCCTTGCTGCTTCTTGAGTCTGTTGACCCAAAGGTAATGTATTTCCATTGTCTTTGCCCCTTTGCAACCTTCTGCCTTTGGCTGACCAAATTACAGAGTTTGGTAGTTCCAGTCAATGAAGTCACGGACAGATTTATCAACATCACTTTAAACCTAGATTAAAAACATACAAATGGGATTTATCATTATGTTAGAAGAACCAGGCAAGATGTTAATAAAATCATGACATTCAACAGAAAAAGCTAAACCTGGATCTTTCCTGTCTTCATAAAGTGTGAAGTCATGTTTCATTTCATATATGATAACTTCTCCAATTTTAGAGTGACGAATAGCACCAGAGAGCAACTTTTTGCACATTAGAGATCTGTGCAATTAATAATTAATTCTTCCTTTACAAGGGGTGCTTACTGGAAATATTTGTAAGCAAAGCCACAATGCAGCTCCGCATTCTCCACTAGTCCCAGATAAACAAGAGAGAAGTCCTTAACGGGATTTCAATTAAAATGGAATAATCATCCTCCTCCAAACAAAACCCAAAATAACTAAAAAAACCCAAAGCCAACAAAAAACCAGAAATCACCCTGGTAGATTTCCACTGACATGCCCTCACCTTTCCTAGATCTTCTAATGATTTCTAGTATTTACAGATGACCAGAAACTTCAGTATTACCTCTGTGAGGAACGGTGATTCCGATTCAAGCTTAGCAGATAAGAGACTCTATCAGCACTTCAGCTGGTAAAATACTAGAGTCTGAGATGCTTGAAATGTTTTCCCAGGGAGGTATTTTTCTGTCTGAGGAAAACCATTTCATCAAAAGTTAACTCTCCAGAATAAAAATGGCAAAAGATAATTTAAAAATCTCAGAATAACTTCTTACCAATGCTTTTTAATTTGAGAAAGTAAAATGATTGCAAGAAATTCTTATCTTTTGACTCTTTCTACCTAATCACCTGTCTGCATGGGTGGCACAGGTGTGTGACTCCTCTCCTGTTCTAACAAAGAAGGGTCACATCCAGTGAAGAAGCTCCTGTAAAATAGACCACCTGCTGGAAGTTTACACCATCTTATCTCAAATATCAGACTAGAGGAAGAAAATGTTAAAAGAAATGCCTAGGAACAGCAGTAGCAACCCTGCTGCAGAGTTGAAGGCCTTTGTTTGATGCTGAAGATGGGCACTTTTAAAAATAATGCTACAATCTATTTGCAGACTTCGAGTTACAAAGACATCTTTAAATTTCTGTTTTATTGTCTATCAAGGCTTGTATGGATGCTTGCTCAGCTTGGAATAGTTTTCCCATGTACACCACCTTAAGTATGTTGGTTTTAGTTCTTTCTTTCTTAAAAAATAAAATCAACTAATAATAACTGTCTTTTCTTTCATCATGTTGGAAAGTTTATGTATTCTTATCCCCTCCTCCACAGGTCCTTCAGGGATTATTTAATTATGGTCTTGTAGAAAGCTGTGCTGTATGGGATTTGGGTTTATGGGAAGTTCAGTTTTGCCTTTTCTTTTCTTTTATTTCTGCTGAGGGTCTCTTATGCAACATTTGACTGTTTTATTTTTATGATTTAAAGCAATAAATTGTGTTTTAGAGAAAGAAAGGAGACAAGGTCCTTTTTGAATTTGCCTTTGTATTTCCTAGAGTACAGAATGCAAGCAATAATTTCTGGCTGTAACTTATATATATATTTTTGAGGGGGTGGAGGAAGGAAATTACTACCTACTTTTTATATACATATATATTTTTTAACAAAGCAATAGGGATTTATATAGACACAATTGTTTAGAAAGTCCCAGAAGAATAATTCTGAGATGATGTGAAGTTATACACATATGCAAGTCTTTCAAAAAGTCCACATGGCCCACAGTCCTCAGATTTTAAACAGCTTCTGACTGTTATACACATAAAAAAAATGTTTAGAAAAATGACATATTTTTATTACTTTTATTTGACAATCTAATTGAGTCCCCAACCATGCATATATCAAAAAGCTGTTATCAGCAGTGGCTTCATGCAAGGGAGGGGCACTCATCCCTCCCCATCTCTTTCGCTTAGCCCCAGGGCTTGGCTTCTTCATGTGAAAGGTGTCTAAAACCAGAGAGAAATCTTTACCACACTGAATATAGTGAGAAAACAAATCTCTTCCCACCCACCACCACAACAAAAATATTCTCTGCTATTCAGTGAAACAATTTAGAATTATGGGCTGCCTTTGACAAACACAGCCCATAAGGGCTTTGTCACATAAATCACACACAGTGTGACCCTAAGACATTTTTCTATTATTTAATATTTAACAAAGGATTTGCACAATGGTGACACCATGCCAATCCTAAACCCATTTAAATCTTTAACTTGAAAGTTTTTAATCATGAGGGTGAGTGTGTGAAATAACCTCTGCTGAGCCACACTTATTTTTCACCAAATAGATGCAATTTGAATGCTTCTGCTCTCTATAAGAATTGTTGACCATCTAAGCATGGTAGCAGTAGCTTATTTGCATACTAAGCACAACCAAATTATTGCAAGCCAAATAGATGAAGTTTTTTTTCTACTTCCAGAACTAGAGTATAATTCATATTAACGACTGAATGGGTGCAGATGAAATAAAAGCCGACCTGAGCCTTTGAACAGAAACTGAGCACGGCTAAAGCAAACCTTTTCACATGCAGACTAGTTCCTCTCATAGCAGAGAAGTTCATTTTTGGGTCACATATTGCCCTTAAACAACTGGGTTAGTTAAGGTCAGTCAGTCTGTGTCCACTGACTGATGAAAGCATCCTGATTGCCGCAGTAAGGAATATTTCTAGCACCATACATCATGTCATGGGTACCCAGAACAATTTGGATGAATCCTCAACTCTATGTATTCTCCAAAAGCAGGAAAGGTCAAAAGTTTTCTTCTTGCTACAGGATACTGTGCTACTATATGTACATCAAATTAGATTGCACGTAAGACAAGCTATGGAGATGACTTGTGAACTCCTTTTATTTGACACATATTAAACAGCATACAACATGCAGAGGGCTGATAGATCCTGGGGCCAAAACTGAAGTTTAGATTCAGTTTTTCTTTTTAACTACAGATAAGTTTGGAGGGGGGAGTTGGGGGGGGAAGGGAGGGGAAGGGAGGGAAGTAGCAGTTCCATAACATGAAGGAAAATATCACTACTGCATTAGGAAACAAATTTTTGTTATACTGACAAGGTGAAAAGAAATTTCAAGCTGAACAAAGCAATTTGCTGTTACAAAATCAAAAGCTTTAAATGGTGGGCTTTTTTCCTCAATATGTTAATAATTAATACATTAAAAATGTGATGTAAATTTTAAATAGCATTGAAGACAAACTTTTTCTGCAAAAATAATTTTGTCAAAGCAAAAAATGGTCCATTTATGAGAGCACAAACATATAATTTGTAGGTTTTATTTCTAAAATGTTTTCAATAGGTTTTTAAGGAATATATAAATGAAATTTCTAAAATTGGCAAAATATAAATAAATCAATATTTTTATTTTCATTGAGGTGCCTTTCATTTTAGAAAATGCAGTTGCTTTATAAGGACAAATCTTTGATTGCATCTCTATGCAAGAGTCAGTAGTCCATAGATAAGGTTATATTTGGAGAAGGAGTAGAACATCTGAATTTAACAGTTAAAAAATCTTTTCATAAAAGTACTAATGACAGCCTTTTTTCCTTTCTTTTAAGTAAACACCATCTTAGTAGGTTGGTTTTAGAGGTTTGGATTTGATCGTGACTGGCTGGCTGTATTTGTTTCAAGCAATACCTTAAACCTGTATTGCCTTGCTATTTTCAGGGGGGCTTTAAATTGCCATAAAGCTGGAGTAATGAAGAAAAATCCTTAATAAACAATTTTCTTCAGTTTTTAAATAGCTGTTCAATCCTGATCCAGCTGTTTTATGTTGATATTACATAATAAAACAACTAAAAAGCTGGATTAACCTGCTTCTTATAGATTCTCTCAACACTGAGCTGTCTAAATTGGCATAAAGCCACTTAGAAAGCTTTCTCTCCTGCCCAACAACAGGGAAGTTAGGAAGGTACATAATTTTTATTTTGTAAAAACTAAATCCCAAAACATTATGTTTAAAATTTAAATAGTCCTGCATTATATCCTCAATTTGCAATTTGGGATTATTACATTATCTGGATATGCCATGTTTTTCATTACTGACAATGTTGCTGCCTTTGAATGATAAACTTAGAGCACATTGGTCAGCTAGATCTTAATCAAATCCCTTTTGGGGATATTTTGCTTTTTCTTATAATATTTCATATGTTTTTATTATAATGATTCAGAAAATCATTATATTTTTCCCTCTTCTGACATGATTTGACAGTTGGGTTCTTTACAACTGTGCATGTATGTGTGGGTGTATCTGTTTATTCCAGATATAAGTACCATATATGTAAGGATAATCATTAGAAAATTACTCACTAGTGCCTGTGCCTTTCCCAATGATCTAAGTTCATATTGGAATGCTAGTCCCTTGTGAATAAGGCTTCCATAAAATTTTGGTCAATAAGTGTTTAATATAGATATTGATGAAATTTTATAGGGTCTTGATTCATAAAGGACTAGCGCTAGCAGTATTGAACTCTGTTCATGATTTGCATTCTAAATCACCTTGCAAATTGATGGCACTTGTCCCAGACAAAAGTTAAAAAGTTAAGTGTTCGGCATTCACTGCTTGGGAAAGTAACTGATTAAATACCAAACCAACCAGAACTATAAAGGGGATTTATGCTACTCAGAACATTTTGTCTAATTGGAAAAAAAAAGAAAAATAAAATTTATGCCGAACTGTAGGAACGAATGTGTTTAGGCTTTCAATTTATTTTTCAGAGCCATGAATCTTAGTGTTCTGGCAGTATCTTGCTATAGAGCTTTGGGATTCTGGAGGTGATGCCCAAAGACATTGAGAAATACATGTGGATAATATGTATGGCTTAGATAAGTTATCTGCACTGTGTGATGCTCTTTGAACATTTCATGCAATGTCTGTAGGACATACTCATATTATCATGGACCTTACTTAATCACAGGCATTACTGGGAACCCTTCTACCAAGAGGGCAGTTCAGGTGAGCATTTGGGATTACAAAATCAGGTCCTCTGTCCAGTCAGTGGAGAGAAGGTGTTAAAGCACTTCCTTGTAATTGTGTCTGTCTTACTCACTAGGGCTGTCCTAAAAATACCCGTATACTTAGGAAGGTGGTAAAGCTACCTGTATTGATTCTGAATCGCATAGATTTGGGAATATATTTATGGAACAGTTCTTCATGTCTGCCCTAAAGAAAGTCCATCTTAATCCATAAGCATGAGCTTCCCTCCCCTATGGCCTTTGCTGTGGGAACATTTCTGAATCATCTGGACTAGTTTAGTTTCTTAATCATTTTCATATATACTTTGTGATCAAAAATTAATTGCACAAGAAAATAATGATCCAAGAGTAGGACTCTATTCTAGACAAGGATTGCAATATAATTTTCAAGACGTGCATGACTTATGATATTCCTATGTGACACTAAAAGATACTAGAAACTAGCTAATATTCATGACCTGAAAAATGTGACAGTAGAATAGTGTGCTGGTTTTGTCAGGTCTAGAGTTAATTTTCTTCACAGTGGCTAGTATGGGGCTATGTTTTGGATTTGTGCTGAACACAGGCTTGATAATACAGAGATTTTTTGTTATTGTTGAGCAGTGCTTGCACAGAGCCAAGGCCTTTTCTGTCTTTATACTGCCATGCTGGAGAGGACTCTGGGGGTACATGGGAAACTGGGAGGAGACACAGCTGGGACGGGTGACCCCAACTGACCAAAGGAATATTCCATATCATATGACATCACACTCAGCATATATAATGGAAGAAGGAGGAAGGGGGGATGTTTGGAGTCATGGTGTTTGTTTTCCCAAGGTTATTTGGATAACCATTATGTGTGAGGGTGTCCTGCTCTCCTGGAGATGGCTGAACACTTGCCTGCCCATGGGAAGTGGTGAATGAATTCCTTGTTTTGCTTTGCTTGTATGTGCAGCTTTTGCTTTCCGTATTAAACTGCCTTTATCTCAAGCCATGAGTTTGCTAGTTTTTACCCTTCCAATTGTCTCCCTAGTTCTGCTGGGGGGGGGACTGAGCAGGCAATTGCATGGGACTTGGTTGCTGGCTGGGTTTAAACCATGACAAACGGTCAGAGACAAAGAGTTTACCTCAGATTATGGAAGGAATCAAAAGACCAAAATTAATTTATACTATTTATATCTCTAGATTTCACCCATTGAAAAGTTTCTCACATGGTGGACAAACATATTGTAAAAAGATAACAGGGGACAGGTGGGCCAAAGAACAAAAGAAAGCCAATGCATCCAGAGTAAGTCATGACTGCAAACACATTTGGAAATCTTGTTATTAATCTTCACAAGAAAAGGATAAGAATGCCTGCATGTGTACACATGCATTAGTAAACTTTAACCCACCTGCTGACAAGAGACTGCTCTGACAGCTGTTCATCCAGTTGGAGTGTGTTTTGTACATGGTTACAAAAAGATATGAGCCCGTCAATTTGATAGATGGCCTCTTTTTTATTGTTTAGAAGAGGAAGAGTACACTATTCTGGTATTTGACCTCTTGTACTCCAAAAACTTGAAAGAAGAGTATACTTATACTTGAAAGTGTAAGAAATGCTCAAAGGATGCAGAAATACGCCATTACACACCTACCATTCAAAACACACATATTCCAGTCATGCGAACTGAATACAATGTGCTTAGCAAGAATGGCAAGATTTGGACCTTGGGCAATATTATATTTGACTACCTAACTAAACAGTATTTTAGTTAGTGCTGTATAACAAACCAGAATGGAAAGTAGCTATGTCAATTTTCCAGCCAAGCCTTTACTCTGTTTTTAAGTCCTTTGGCAAATAACTCAATCTGTGTGTTATTAACACCTCTACCTGTACAGAGGTGTTAATAATCTTTACTTTTTTTTTTTTAATACAAATCTCTACTTTTCCTACAGCTAAGGTGGAAGAGGCAGAGGGTTTTATTACTGAACTGACTCAAAATATTGGGGTCACTTTCCATATTGGGGTGAAATTTGGGGTTCTGACTTTTTTTACTCTAAAGTAAATCTGATACTTGATAAAATCAGCTGTATTAAACAGAAGTGGCAAATTGTAACCAATTCTGCAATGGGCAGACTTAAATCAACATCTTTATACTAACTCCTGTAGAGTTTATACAAATTTCCAAAGCTAATTTTGGCAGCGTCATGTTATATACTACAGCAGCAAAATCTGTTCCCTAGGCTTACTTTCTTTATCAGTAAAACAATACTTTCTTCCTCCTGAAGTACCTTTTCTGCATAGTTTATGGACAGAAACAGTTACATGTTTGTATGCAGAAAAGTGTTTCAAAACTGTTTGGAGGTTCCATGCATGAGAGAAACACAGGGATAAAAGTATATCTTAGCACATTTGATTTGTGGTGTTAGGTTCCTAGTTATTCATATTGCTAGTTAAAGCCTAGATACCGCAAATATTCAGTCATCCAATTAGTCTTTACCTATTGAAACCATTGAGACTTTTTGTATGTGTAGAGTCAATTTACATGAATCAAAGTTTGTGATGTTGGTTTTTTACTTTTATTTGCTCTTTCTTACACTTACTTCAATATATCAATATTTAAGCATTTCATTTTGAGATCCTATATGGATTGAATCAGCTCGCAGCCCTGAAAAGACAAATACTCTTGGACACTGCCCTCCATCTAAGCTGACAGAACTTGGAGAGCTCTATCATTTCCAGATTCAAAAGTTTACATGTTCTGGTCCCATGTAGGGGCTGGAGCAGGTGGTTCCAAGTCTCTCCTCTTCTTTGTCTCTCCCTTTCTTCCCCACCACATAAACATACCACTTCCCTTTCCTGGCAAGAGGGAAACGCAAAAACTACAGGACAGAAAATAAATTAGACAACCCAGACAATTTGTCCAGCAAGGACAATTAGGAAGCAAGACCCATCAATGTGTCACTGTGCACAGTCTCTTGGGAGCATCCTTTCTGTTCTTTAGACATCAGGTGATCAGAGGTTCCAGTCTTGTTCTCTCTTCTAAACATAATTGCTATAAATTAT
>NW_008662165.1:245694-260943 GCF_000695815.1 Acanthisitta chloris
TCCAGCAACAACAAAGAGCAACAAAAGCTGTTCCTTAGAATGTGTGGAGCAACGTATTCCACACTCCTGAACTCAAGGCACTATGACCCATGTTGCACATTGTTTTCTATAGGGTTTTTGGAGCCCTGCATATTTGCACTATATTTATTTAGTGCTTAGAAAACCAAGAATACTTGAATTCAGCCATCTTCTGCCATACTAAATAGGATCTTCCCATTTACATTACTAACAGCAGAGCTAGCCTCTTAAATGTAGTTAAATGTTATTAGTCATTAGACAGAGAAATTTAACTTTTGCCACTTAGAGAATCTTTATATTTATGGCTTTGAGAACAGAATTACCTGATTTCATCAGTTATTATCCACTAGCATATTCTTCACATTCTATCTAGTGTTGCAGGTTTATTATATTGACCTCATTTCCACTGTCACTGCAATTTAACTTCCGTATTTATATTTCATAGATATTTTCTATAATTTGCAAAATTACAGCTGCAGTATAAGAGCAGTAACAATCACACAGTAAACTTTGCATTCAGATGATCATCAGTGTTCCCAGTTTAAGGACTCAAGAGCAGACAACCTGAATAAAATCTGATTGAAGTGATAAAAGTGGTCAGACAGAAAAATGAGGGGGAAGAACAGCATTTGCAGTTTTAAAATTCTGGAAATGGTTTTTCCTGAAATATCAAGCATCAGAATTTTCTGAACTGTTATCCACAGCACTCTTGGAATAGTGTGCAGAAAGGAAACTTGCTATAATATTGGCTTCTCCTATACTGTAAAGAAATAAAAGAAAGAACACAGGTATTTTTCCCAATATTGTCTTGATCATATTGGCAATCACTCTGAAGGACTGATAAAATAAGGTAGAGAAAAAACTTATGCACCTTCATGGCTCAGTAAAAGAATCTCCCCATTATATACTAGTGTGGTCAGAAGGATATGTACAAGATACAAACCTACTGTTCTCATAATGTTCGGGGCATGGTGTGAACAGGAAGGCCCAATCTATGAATCTTGACAGTCAGGCTGAAAAGCTCTGCAAGTATGTAGCAGCATGCGTCAGTATGTAAGTACTAAGGAGTAGCAAGGCAGTTTTTTCACATGAAATAATTTTTAGAATTTTAGCAATTTAGACTTTGTTGGTGTGTACCTGTAAATGAGGCTTCTCTCTCTCTTCAGATGTGTCACTTTCTCATAGTGCTGACCCATTTGCTTTCCCTTCATTGCGAACCCATTCTGGGAATTCCCAATCCTTAGTTGTCTTAATCACAGCAGCAAGCCTGTCTAAGCACTTAAAAGGCAGCTTGTCCTTAAATAACTTGGATGAAAATCTTTGAAACCATGATTCAGAATAGATGCCATCAAGAGAAGAAAGATGTGATTGAAACAAGAAATAATTCTAGATTCAATGTGAGAATCTGGCAGATCTTTACTGTCTACATACATACACACTCTGCCAAAATGCAGTGCTTGAGCAGTAAAGATATCTCTTTGCAGCTGCTGAGGCATGGATCCAAGCCATACTCCAGTTTTGTACCCAAAGATGCTCTCAGTCAGCTTAGATGAAAGTATTTGGCCTTTAAGCCTAGAAATTAATACCTCCTGGAAGACCCACTTCTGTGGCCTCATTTATGGGACACTGTTGGACAACCTGCTCTGGTGACTCATGCATACCATGGAGATCAGTACATCTACTGTGGGCACAATTATTTAGAATAAACAATCCTTGATGATTAAATTAAATCAGATTATTAAAATTAACCTGAAAAAATATTTAAAAGATGCCTGAAATGGACCTGTAGTTATCAAAATGAAATTGACTACATGAAATAATGACCCTGTCTGAGGGTAGAAGATGAAGGATATGGAGCTTCAATTCTGTGCCATTGATTCACTTCCCATGTGTCCTGGCAATCATGACAAACAGAGAAAAGGAATAGTTTCCTTCAACTGTAAATACCTCCAATCCTGAGTCCAGTCTAAAGTAAAACTGTGCCCAGTCGTTATAGTCTGTACTTTCTGTATCTAATCCATAAAAGTCTGGTATTGCAGTTTTGCCAGAATTTTCTTTCTGTGAAAACTACTCTTGCATGTCTTTCTGCCTAGTGGCAGAGTTTCAGGAGGAAAGATGATGACTCACAACACAGTACAGTTTGCTAAAAGGTGAAGAATATGGGCAAATACTCCAGGAATTTGGGGAAAGAATTGAAAGCAGGTCTTCTACATTTGCACTGAGTGCCCTAATTATAATTACATCATAGGAATGGAGAGTGTGTATGATCTTTTAATAAAGCTCTATTTTTTTCCTTGGGCTCAGCAACATTGTTGCCTAGACAAGCCCAAAATAAATCTGCTAGACTACATCCATTGGAGGTTTTAGCATAGAATGTGTATCCCAGCTAGATTCAGATGTTAAAGAAATTCCCAACCTCTTAATTCTTCTGCTAAAATGATGATACTTCTGTTTATGCACACAAACAGAACTCTGGACATCAGGGGAATTCTACAAGTAAAAATGTTGACATCTACAGGTTTTGACTCAGGAACCAAATTCCACCCAAGTGAAGTACTGTAGTCAACAAAAACCTATGAACAGGTTCTAAATTACTGGAACAACAGATCACAGGAAGCCTTTGTTGGAATATGAGATAGGACTAAGCAATTAATTAGCATGCTCACAACTAGATTCTTTTGATCCATGCAACAAAAAGTATTTGTAGGTGGCTCAAGAGCCCCTTGCAGTCATGAAGTTGCTTACTTACGCAGCACTGGAAGACATGTAACACAATGAAGCACATTTACAACTGCAAATTTATGCATTAGTCCAAGCAGAGCATGCTGGCTAAGAAGTAGCTAGAATTTCAAAATACCTTTGAAAGAGGACACAGGAATTAGAAGATCTCACTATTTCCACAGCACATGCACTGCAGATGCCACATAGTTCTTCCAAAGAAGATCTGAGAATCTGGTATTTTCTAGCATCCATGAATAGTCATCACCAAAAGTCTGGAGTAATTTATCTCAGTAGACTCATCTCCATCACATCTCCCCTCCCGTGATTAATCTTTCACTTGTCCTAAAGTAATTGATTCATTTTGGTTGCAAATCTATCGTATTCCATTGCTCATAGCAAATCTGAATATAAGTGAGCCTTGCCTATCTCAATATCTCTGTCATGGTAGAGGGAGAAAGGACAAGAGAAATCTAGAGGGGAAATCTAAAAATGTGTTGAAGAAAAATAGAATGAACCATGGTATTTATATTGGATATGATCTTTTAGTTACAGTAATAGACACAATCCAGAGATCAACAGCAGACAAAGAGACAACAGGCAAAAGAAGTCTGTGTTATTATCTGTGATTTTGATTAAGACCTGTGTTATTATCTGTGATTTTGATTAAGACCAGTACTTGTTCTGAGAATTAAAATTATTGAGTGTAGCAGCTTATTCATACCAAAAATTTGCACAATGTTTTCAAAGGCAATAGTTAATCCTTGGTATGAATTATTTGGTAGAACCACAGGGAAGGAATTGTCTCAGCTTACATCATGGATTCCTCAGGAAGAAGGACACGGCACTATTTAATTACCAGTTGTGTTGTTTGAGTTGCCAGATTCAGTTTCCTGCCCTACTAGAACTCAAATATCATGTTAAGCCTGGTTTTCCCAGGCTTTTCCCAGGAACTTTGACACTGACAGGTTCCAGTGTCTTATCTCTTGTCATGAACATAACCCTGCAGCAGATGAACACCTTTTTTTAGCATCATTTCCCCATCAGTCTCTGAAGGCTACTCCATAACATTACAGACATTATAATGGACATTATAGATGCAAAGAAATATTGAATTAAATCAGTTACTTTGCATTTCTCTTACAGACTTAGTATTATAAATCACTACATTCCTGAAAAATAAAATATATTTAAGCCTTTCCTGCAAATTTTGAACACAGTTTTGCTCACTAGCTTTGTCAAGTTCCTAGTCAGCAGCAATCCCTGCATTTCTGCATGGTTATGAACATGTAGACCTACTTTTCCATGCTAAGGTACAATAAATACTATCATGTACTGAAAAACTGTGTTTTCCCCACAGAATTTGTATTTTTAATATATTGCAAAGGGGAAAAGCTGAAAAGTATGACCGTACAAGATGAGACAATGGTGACACAATAGGAACTGGGACAGAAAGCCCTGTCCTTAGTCAGCACACTGATTTTCTGGCCACTGCTTGGTGCTCCACAGGAAAACGGGAATTGATATGAAGGCATGATGGGCACAACAGAGAGGGAAAGAACAAGGGGCTGATTGAAAAGCTTATATGGCAGGTCGTGAAGTCCTGTTGAGGTTACTGCATTCTAAGTTGTTGTGGTACAAATTTGGTGAGGCTGTCCACTGCTCAAGAGTTCAGCCTGTGTGGAATGATAGGTCTATAGGCTGCAAAAATGATTCCTGAGGTTAATGGCATGAGGAGGGCAAACTGTCCACTGCAGAAGTCATGTATGTTTGTACACATCACTCCCCTCTATGCCTTCTCTGCAGTGCCGCTTAACTGTGGAGAATAGATCTCCTTTAAAATGTGGCCAGGGATCAAATGTAGTATCACTTTTAAACGTACCCAGGAAATGTGCTATCTCAGCTCTGTCTAGTTCCCTACTGTTCCCAGTGCTGGTGTCTCTGGAGATTTTCATGTGAATCTTGCATTATTTCAGTATTTCAGTGCAACCAAAATGAAATACTTTGGAAAGCTTCATTCTGTGAAAAAAATCTGAAATTTGGACTTGTTTCAATTTGGAGTAAATCCATATGTTAAGTTCTTGGAATTTCCTGTAGGAAATACCATTTTTCAACCAGAGGGTAAGACGAGGCTCATTGGCAGCAGAGCATGAAGGAGCCTCTGTGTCACCATCTTTGTTTTAGTTATTCTTCAGACAAACTGAAGTTTGCCAGGACTGTAAGTAAGAAGATCCATTTATTTCATACAAACCGCAGACTTCCAGGTGTTATGGCTTTCAGTCATTACCAATCTTTCAAATTACAAAGGCAAGAGGCAATCTCTAGTATACTTCAATCTATCTCATGTACAGCTCCACAAAATTCAGAGATAAACCAGAAAAGAGTATATTTTCTGTGTTTCTTTATTCCTTAAAAGCAGAGTAGTTGTTTTTCAGTTTGGTCAAACCCTAGAACATACTCACGGGTAAGCTGAAATTGTTCCAAGAGTGCCAAATAATCACAAAGGTCATTTGATAGATTCACGAGCAGTTTCAAAGGAAAGTGAGGAAGTCTTTATTTAGGATTAACCTTACCGAGGCTGATGCTGGTGATATGTTGCATTCTTGAGGTCCTTTGGGATGAAGGCAGTAAGCAACTGGAACAATTATATGCAGTGGAAATATCTGCTTTACACATAGATTGGCAGATACTGTACTCTCATGTCTGAATATATTTCTCCATACTGGTTCAGCTCGTAACTTATTATGAACATTTTTTATTCTTTCTTGCTAGCATATGTCTGCTTTTATCCCATCCATTACTGGCACATGTATCCTCACAACATAATACCACAGTGGCCATTTTAGTATAACAGATGGGCAAGAGGATTATTTGTCTTGAAACTTCATTCAGAAACCACGTTTTGTTTATATTTTGTATTGACATTAAAAAGCTTTTCAACCAATGGGGGTTTTCTTTTGAGTTAGTTTCACTTTATTTTATTTTTTAGTGATCCAAAAAGGCATGCTCTTTTTTTTCCACTTCAAGAACAGAATGATAGCACTGCCTGGGGCTTACCCATAGCAGTAAGCTAACTTGCAACGCAAATCAAACACAAAGGCTGATGGAGAAGAGATGCAAAATTGCTACTGCAGCATTGGAAATAAAACTTAAACATGAGATTCAAAGGCTGCATGCTTGATATTACAATGGGAAAACAGAAAAACCTATTAGGAAAAAAACTATCAGAAATATTCAAAACAAAACAAACAACAACAAATAAATACTAAGCAGATTTGCTGCAAACCAAAATGGATTTTTGAGACTTATCAGATACATTTTTTGTAACATTTATACTAAAATCAAACAGTCAGGCAAAGCAGGGAACATTTTACTGCTTTGGGTAGGAAGGTATAGTTTAGGGTATAGGGCTTCTGACTGTATATAACTGTATGTGGTCTGTCTCTTTCTTCCTTTGGAGCACCGAAAGTTTATGCTTCAGGTATGGATGACCTGATGATCACACAAATGGTCTTCATGGTGACTAGTTATTGCCCCTCTGCCTTGAAGATAGAACCTTCCTTGCACTTTCCGTGTTCAGGTTTTCCCACTGTTAGCAACCACTGTACAAACAAAGCTAGATTACTGTGCTTAACATATATCTGCAAAAAGGGATTCATATTTCTAGAGTTTTCAGTCCTCAGTGAACACATAAATCAAAAGAAAGTTTTACTGTCTGAGTAATAGTATGGCTGGAATGTACAACTGGGAGATTGATATCCTTTAGGTTAAACAGCAGACACTAACTGAAAGAGCAAAATCTGAATTGAGATGCACATTTAAATTCAATATGTTGTAGAAATCTCCAATTTGCGGGGTAGATCAGACAAATTTTCCACTTTCTGGAATGGAACTGAAGTCAGAAATTTTATTAACTCTGATCCTAGGTGGCCATTTATAGCAATATCTATGTAACAATAACTTAAACCCCTTTTTGAGTTCATTCAGTTCATGAAAGTATCAAGACCGATGTTATTGAGAAGCACACTATGAACTTATTGATGAGGGATATCACTGACGATTAAGAGTGAGATGGTAAATTCAATTGCCCGTCAGGAGAATATTAGGAACATCTAGAAAAGCTAAAAACATCTATGTCAGCAATTTAACCCTACATCTACAGGTCCATAGAGAGTTTCTCCATAAACATATAGCAACTAAGAATGAAAACATGCTAATCTGTACTTTACATAGCACCATTTCCTCAAAAAGAGAAACAATGTAGTTGATTTTCCTCTGTTTTCTTATACAGAACAATTGAACCAGAGGGTATTAAAAACAAAAACACCTGCATTTATAAATTTTACAGAGTTTGTGGAAAATTTCCAGTTTTAATCTCACAGAACTCTACTGTTGACTATCTGCAATATACAGTGAATAAAATGCGCTTGCAAATATAGTAAAACAGCTAAGTAGGTTGCAGTTTCACTTTCCTGATGACATCATTATAATGGATAATAACAAAAAAAAACTCAATATTTTTATGCTTTTTCTAATATATTTTGTCTAATTTTAGGTCTTTAGTGGGCATTGAAACAAACATATGTGAACCCAAGTATTGGTACTGGTAAACATTTGAATTTTGCTATTCTTCTGACATGGTAATTACTTTTAGAAAGTTTGGGTTATCTAAAAGCGTTGCTGTTTGATTCATCTTCTCCCCCAACCTCTTCTGATTTTCTGGATTTCCTGGTTATTCAACTGAGCACAAATTGCTGTTCATACAGATGCACTGCCATGATTTCTGATTTGCAGGCTGTCACTCCCATTAATAACCTACTAGGCTGTCATGCTGTCATTCCTTGTTGCTGCAACGATTTGTTTCAAACATAGGGGCTGATTCATGAAGAATAAAAAAAGCAGTTGTCCTGTTTTACAGGAACCTCAAAATATTTATGCAGAAAATGTGTGAAAAGCACACACACCACTTTTATCCTGAAGATTGTGATTGCCAAATACTCAACTTGCTTTCCTGAGAGGAAAGAGAAAGAATATAGACTGGATTCTCCATGTACTTTTTCCTATATGAAAACTTTACGCTTTTAATAAAATCTTCTTGCAAATATCCCATGTTCAGTTCCAGAACTATCATATGATAAATCCCCAGGATGATGCAATGCCTTAAAAACTGATATCAAAGATGATTTTAGGGATTTTAAAGTTTCTTTTGCATTCTCATCCCATCTTTTCCAAAAGTACTAATGGCTGCTATATTAGCAACAAAAGAAAAAATGTATTGTGCCCTTCAGTCTATTGCTTTCTTCTCTGATTCAGAAGTACTTGGTCAAATTTCACTCTTGGTGATACAGGTGCAGCTTCATTGCCTCTTACAGACTTGTGCTTTTGGAAAAGAGAAAACAATGTGGCCCACTGGACTCATTGTTCAATATCCCTCTGTACTGTTGGGCTACTTCATGACTGGAAAAGGTCAGATAATTTTCGGAATGAGAAAATATCGTTGATGAATAAATCAGCACATGCATCCACACAGAGCAGAAAATGAACTGGGACTGAACCAAAACCTGCAGAGGTTTTGACCCATCGGCAGGTGTCCAGGGACTCCCCTGTCCCTGTGGATTGGAGGCAGACAGCTTGTTAGACAGGTGATGCTGGTGACTGTGGGAGAGCAGGGCAGGTCCCCTCCGCTGTGCCTGTTCCCCAGAGTGCTTCCCAGCGCATCATGGGCATCGCACTGGGATGTCTGTCTCAGCAGCAGTGGGGCTGACCAGCCAGCCCCCTCTTGAAACACCTTGTCCCAGCATTTGCCATTCAGCTCACATACCTGCAGCATTTCAAGGACCTGGAGCTGCCAGGAGCTAAGCTCCTGCACTTTTTCCACCACCAAGGCCCGACAGTTGGCAGATCTCCCAAAGAAACAGGCAGAAGAAGGTTTCTGGAGAAGGAAAAGAAATAAAAGAAAAACACAGGATGCTGATGTAAATTAAAACTGGTAGAGAAGGTGAATGCGGAGGCTGTTTGGATCTCAGCTGCAGTGCTGGCTCCTGGTTTCCCATTTTTCCCCTGTCATCCCTGAGTTGCTTCTCTCCAGCCCAGACCTGTGCTATTCAAGCAGTGCAAAAGTTTCAGCTCCCCTTCAGCTCCTCTCCCTACACCTCTCTCTGCCTGTTCCTAGTGCTGCCTAGAGGTGACTGCTAATGAGTGAACTACTCTAAAATACTTGTGTAAAATACTTAAATCATGAGGCTGACCTTGTACACTGTAATTTAAACCAATATTTTAAAGGGGCAGTCTCCCAATTACAGCATTGTTGTTATGTTCCATAAGGCTTACACATTAACCCACTTGAAAATTTGTCCCTGCCAAAGAGTATCAGCAGCCAGTCCCAAACCTGTCAATGCCGTAATATTTTCTAAACTGATGTTTAATTAATGAGTATGATAGCAACAGGTTCTATCTCTCCTTTTTTAATTTGATCTCCATGGCATTATAGGAACCTAAAGTTTCCACTAGGCATATATTCCTACCGTTTCCTTGTCAGAGGAAATGTATATTCATTTCAGACTTGTGGAGGCAATTACAGTAGCCACCAGTTGCCTACAGCAGCTAATCAAAGTGATAACCTGCAAGTTCTCAACTCCCCATGAGACAGCCCACTTGCCTCCAGCTGATGAATGCCAAAAGAGCAGCAAGGGCCCACCAGTAATGACACCGTCATCTAAGAGAAGTTTTTAACTAACCCATGGTTTTATAAAGACTCTATTAACGTCTCATAAAAAGAGGTCTAGATAAAACATTCTAATAAGAATTATTTTATAGGGAAACACCAGCACTGATGTAAATGTGGATTGTAAAATATTAAGCTGGTATTTGCCTACTTGTAACCTCTGCACCTCTCCTGTTCTGAAAAGTGATGAAGCCTTCCATGAGTGTTTTCAAGCATGTGACTAACCTCTGACTAATATGCTATCACGTCCTTGCCTGTGTCCAGCCACACAGTCAAGCACATGCCTCATCTTACAAAAATGCACGATTCCATCAATTTCCAAAGGATTCAGGGACTTAAATGTATAGAAGCACCATATTATGGTACTGGGAGGTAGTATTCCAGATTGTTAGTTTAGATATTAATTGGTGTTGTCTACAATTGCAATCAACAAAAATTTTAGAAGAAAAGAGCATAAATAGCTCACAATTATTTGATAGCAGAAGGGATTAGACACATTGGTAGGAAACCTTTAGCTTCTTCTGCATGACCAGTCCCCTGCTTTTGCTGGAATTTTTCTATTTACAACACAGGCATACTTGGCAACAATATGAATCCTTCCACAATCTGCCACTCTATTAGTGACAAAAGCAGCATGAAAGATACACATTATATTTTTATTTTATTCTATCAGCATATTTCAGAGAATTCAGTGTATAAAAATTTAAAGATAATTAAAAGGTTTAAAGGCTGCTTCTCCGACCTTTATTCATTTCAATGTAATAGGCTTTGTAACCAGACAAAACTACATCTCCATGGTCTCATTAAGATTCTCTAAAAAAAACCAAATTTAAAACAATCCCACAGAACCTCCTTCCCCCTGAAATGCAAGAGCTACTCCATGAAAAAATTCTCTGTGGCTGTGCTGTTACTCTAATCGAGTTATTAAATATGAGATTTCTCTTTAAGGCTTCCAGCCAGGTTTTGACATTGGATTTCGGGATATTCTAATTAGCTGTAGTCCCAAAGGAGGCGTTCCTGGCTTCTTCCCTGTGTAGTCGGGAGTCCTGAAGGACTCCAGGCTGCAGGCTGCAAGGAGAGCAGGTTAGGTTAGTACATTTCCTATTCGTGTTGCTATCATCGTCCAGGGAATGGACTTCTGCTCTACCATTTCCTAGTCTCATTAAAAAGTTGGTGAGCTTTTAAAGGCTGCAGTTTCCATTTTTTAGGACTGTCACCACCTGAAGTGGCCATTTCATGCTTTGAAAGACACACATCATTGTGCTGTTAATATTACCTGCTTGTACTAGCACTCAAAGAACCTGAACAAGGCCAGCCCAGAACCTGGAATACTCCTCCAACATAGAGGAAGGAGTAATGGCCAACTTGGGAGCTTAGTTTGAAGATCACACCAACTTGGCCATGTAAGAAACACCAATTTTTTTCTCCCATAACAAATGTGAGGACGAATAGTTTATCTCAATTTGAAAAACAAGGATTAAAAGGTCTCCTGGCACTTTCCTCTGTGAACAGCACCAAGACAGCAGGTACCCAGTCAGGGCCATTCTGCATGCTCAGTCCTCCTCCAGCACCAGGGGTCAAATCCAGTGGTGAGGGGACAAGCAATGAGCTCAGACTCTACATCCAGGTCACATGCCCATTGTCCACAGAGAGCTGTCCATGGAAGCTGATGCCTGGTGCTGGGACTGCTCTGCTTGCTGAAACACTCCTGAAGAGGCTCTGTTTGAGACAACTGTTGTATATAACTGTAATGCTTTTGTGCTGGCTATTTAAATCTTTTAAGAGATTACTAGGCATAATGGACAGAAGGCGGGTATGTTGGTTGAAATGAAATGACAAACCCATTAATTAATAGATGGCAGACATCCTTACAGGAACAAATATGTATTACATGTGTACGGAGATTTTCACCAATGGATTTCAGTACACCAGCAATATCTGAAGCCCAGAAACTCTGTCATACTTGCATGACAACTTTGTTTGGGGGCTCATGATGGGCCTGGTTATGAATTCGTGTTTAGTGAGAGAGACATCTTGTGAGTGAGCCCCATCTGATGGGATGGATATGCTGAGGCTTTAGCCATCTTTTCATTTCAATGCTCAGCTGTGCAGAGACTTCCCTCTGTTCTTGTCTCCAAATCTCCCTGAAAGCTCAAGGAAATAATGAGTGGAAAGCAAGGTTCAACCTCACATTTTTTTCCTGTTTCCATCAAAGTTGAATACAATTAGAACACATTGGGAAAAACATATAGAAAGATATTTTTAACACAAAAGTCCTGCTTGCTCTTCATGACTGCAGTCAGCACCAAGTAATTTCTGCCGATTTTGAAAGCTAAATCACATTTCTAAAATTTTTCATCCTCTCAGCAAAACATGCTGTATCTCACATATCAGGAGGGCAGTCTGGCAAGCTTGGAAATAGAAGCTTAGAAATGCCTGAAAGTGGAATAACATTTCAGTGAAGATCTTGTCTTTTTTTATTATTTTATATTTTTTTATTTCAAACTTCAGCAACACAAATATAAACAAAGATTCAGAACTGCAAACTTCAAAATGTTTTGATTCGCCTTTCAAGGTAATGGTTAGTTGGATTCTACCTGCAGGAACAAACCCTTCTATAAACATTTTACATGAAATCTAAGAAGGTTGTATCTTTGGATCCATGCGGAAAAATCAAAGGCAATTTAGAAGCAAAGGAAGCAGAATTTGCCCTGTATAATCTCTGTTACAAATAATGACCCCAAGATAGAAATGGCTGTCCTTTCTTGGCTGACAGGAACACCACTTGTGAACTGCATATATTTGATCTGAGACACTTACTGCTATCTGATCTGAGACAATCACTAAAATAGTTTCCACACATTTCTACTGGCACTTTTCAGAATCAAGTTTAAATTTTCTCACTTTAGAAAGTATGCAGCAAGATATTGACCCTCTGTACTTCCGATATATATTGAAATAAGATGATGTTCTTATAGTCTGATTTCATTTTCCTCCAATAGCATACGGAGATGACACCTAACAGATGATACTAGCTGCCAGCTTTACACAACCATATCTGTAGACTTCAGACAATTATCTGTAATCAATAGCTCTAGCATCATGGTAATAAAATTATAGTACTTACATATAATTACACTTACATGCAAATATACCCAGTTCCATTCAGAGCATATGTCAATGGAGTAAATCATGGTAAGTCAGTAATTCTCAAAAGAGAGGAGGGAAGGTCAGGTCCATGTTTTCCAAGAAATTTAGTTCAGAAAGAGCTATCCTTTTCAGCTAACCTTCTGATGTTGTAATTCTTTAGATTCTAAAGGCACTGTTCTGGATAAGCTTTTGGAGAAGTATTCTTGCTAATCCTACACACATAACTCTTTATTTTCCTGCTAAATAAAGTTCTTACAATTATATGCATATGAATGAGCATAGCATAATTTATCACGTGCTGATTCTGTTACTTAAAGTCAGAAATTAGTGGACACTCTTGAATTCACAATTACTTGTAAATCCACCAAGATGAATTTTTCATGTCAGTATAAAAATAGCCTTGTATTGTGTCTTTCATTTTGCTCTTTCCCCATTCAGTTTCAACACCCTCTCCCTGCTCCATTTCTGTTCTCCTATTCTTTCATTTCCTGGTCTTCTATTCACTCCGTTTTTCTCCTTTAATTTTCTCTCCTTCTACTACTTTTGATTCTTAGCATTGATGTTGGAGATAGCATTCTGTGCTGGAAAAGTGTTTGTATAGGTATAAAAATACTTCTACTCTATTATTTCTCCTCCACTCCCAACCCCAGGCCCCCCCACCCCAAGACACTGTAATACCTTGGTTGCACTAAACACCCTGATTTTAGTAGCTATAGGACTTTTTCCTGCATAATGAAATCCTGAGTTCTATCCACCCTGCTGTTAGGGAATGGAAAAAAAGAGACCCTTAAAAAATCCTAATATGCAGGTACCTGGGCATGTTTCCCACAGGTCACCACTGCTGTTTAAGTACATTAAAAACCAGATCTGTACAAGCAGCAACAGGTAGGAAATGAAAAGCATTATAGAGAACTGAGAGGATCAGTCCTTTTTCCTTTATGACTTACACATGCAGCCTGTTGGCAAGAGTTTCTCCTCTTTCTAGAAGAAGCACCTTTCTCAAAAAGTGCAGTGTTTATGGTGAAAGTTCCAGTTTTTATTACAAAAATACTGTTTAATCATAAGTTTTACACAGAAATACATTGATGGAGAAACTGCTTTGGGTATGTCTATGAAGAATTCAGATCTTTTGCTCCTATTGCCATTTTTGAGTCAATTTTAAACCAGCTGCCTTGGTCCTGTCAGCAGTATGAGTGCTTGTCACCTTCTCCAGTGACTTTTGCAACCCACACAGGATTTGGTGTTGCAAATGTGGCAGTACTAACAGGACACAGGACAACACAGGACAACACATGCTGCAGCCAGACTACACTTGCTGTGTACCTACTGTGGGTCTTACAGTGCTTAGAGAAAGGATGTGACCATCCTGAAGGGTATGAGAACAGAGGACAAGGAGATACAGCTTCCCTATGGTGTGCTTCCAAAAGATCTTGCAAATTGTCCTGATTCTCACTGAGGAGACCTACCCTGACCTGGCCCAGGAGTAAGGTTGGGGGTTTTGTTTTTCTAATGGGAGTTCTGCACTCTGCATAGATTTGCTATCTGCTGAATTTGGCTGACATTATTGGAGACGCCAGTTATGGATTGAAGGAAAAAAATTATTTGCAAACCAATGGAAACCTTGTAGAAGCTTTGCATTTATTCCAGAACTAAAGACCAAAGCCATGGGATTTTCTTTTTCCAGACTTTTCTTCCTATGTGTCCCAAATGAATAACCTTTGTCCTTTCAGCCCTCATTTCCTGCAGTACTGGGAGTCTTCCCCTGTTATAGATCAGCTCCTCCTTAAGAATAATCCCCACATGGAGTGCCCCAAACTCTACTACCATGGCAGGTACTAACAGGGTTTTTGGTCACTGGACAATTAAGGTTTCCAAGAATTTGAGCAGCTGATTCCAGTAGCATTTAATGCAAAAGCAAAAATACATACATTTTGGTTGTTCTGTACTCAGGCTGCTTGTGACACTTTGCTGGACACAGCTAAACTTAAGATAACAACATTAACTTAATCCTCAAAACTCTTTGATGCCATTCTACTCTGTTTAACAGCACTGGTGAGTGTGAAAATTTTTGTCCATGATACCAGTAACAATGTCATATCTGATAGGTTATATTAAGCTTATGTTACTTTGTCCTACAAAGGGTAAATGGCCATACAGCATAATAACTGCTACTCCCAGCTTGTTAACCAACACTGCCAACACAGGCTTACTGCTGTTATGACCAGACCATGCAATTTGAGATCCACCATGATGAGATGACTGAAGACCCCAGTAGTCAATAAACTGACCATGAACAAGGAATGTACTCTTGCAGTAAAGGTGGTCTTAGTCCTCTCAACTTATTGTACGAGAAAACCTGCATGTCTGTCTCGATGCTATGGATCCTCTAGGTAGCTGGACCTTCAAATTATAGGGTTGCATTCTGAAAATTGTTCAGTCTGCTACAAAATGGCCATATGCATCTAGTAATTTTGCTGCTTCAAAACACATGAACATAACAGTAAATCCTGATGGGGCAGAATCCAGCTACTGCTCCAAGACAACATGATGACAAGCTAAGTCTTTCACAACAGATACTTCATATTTTCTCATCAGCATTCACCTGTTCTTGGCAGCCAGAACTAACCAATACAGCAGGA